>NC_043995.1:19710000-19902500 GCF_902150065.1 Myripristis murdjan
CACACACACACACACACACACACACACACACACACACACCTACATGCACACACTCACACACACGTACACACACAGAAATCCACATTTCTGCATTCACGCAATATAAATGAACTCAGCATACACATGAATACACAATCTCCAACTATGTAGACCCTATGTACATCCACACGAAGAAATCACTGCACTAGCCCACGAGAAAATACTAAAGCCTATACTGCCAAGCACACAATGCACTGTCCGTTTCAACAGAGCACTGCCGAGCGAATTTAGACACACTGTAAAAAATGTTCATCTAAACGACTTACAGTATCTATTGTGCTTGTGAGCTAATGTAGTAGTTTAACCTTGCAATCCATAGCTGTGGCGTTCTCAGAGGGACCTCAGCTGCTCACTGAATTTCACAAAGTACAAATTTCACATCCAATCACAGATCAGGTAAATTGATATTATATATACTGTATATTATATTGATATTATATTGACTTGAATCATAAAATTTGCGATGAGAAGATGTTAGTAGATGATGAAAAAAATAACTTCACAGAATAAAAACAGGATTTTACCCCACTGGTTGAATTACAGCATAATTGTACATTAGTCAAGCTAAAATAAGCCTTCGGAAGAGTTACTGCTACTAAAAGTTACTGTGTACTTCACTTTAAATTCAGCTAACCATTCTTCTGACAACCTCAGAAGATGGAAGTTTATTTGAAGAAATGTCCGATGAGTGTTCTTGAATGTGATGGGTTATTTGGAGAATAGCCATTGATGAAATTGGCATTTTTAACCTGGTTGGTTTATGTTAATATAATAACACTGGTCTCTAAGGTGTATCTACCTACAACACTACTGCAACAATTTTTAACTAAAAGTCAAACCTTTATCCAATTGATCAACAATATGTTTATCGATAACTATTGACCTGCTCATTTGTTTACTTAGTTGTTGCTATGGAGATGCTGTAGTATCTATTGTTTGCAGTCATTCTCTGAACAAAATGTAAGTTGTACTGATAAGCAATGAAATGTTGATTTAGTACAGTAGCACATACCATAGTAAAATGATAGAATCTTTATTGACTTAGAGTGTCCAACACTGATTTACTTGTGATTATAAGTTGAAATGATTAATATTTTTTCACAGTGTACAAAAAAAAACCACATACTTATGATCCTTCATAAAGGGAAGAAGACCTTACTGCCATATTTCTTCAAGCTTACAGTCCCAAAACAACTCACTGTTATCATGAATGTACTCTGTATAAAGAAAAACACGCAAACACACAACTTGCCACACACACACACACACACACACACACACACACACACACACACACACACACACACATACATACACACACACACATACACACCTTGACAACCAAAGTGCTCTCTCTTAAATGGACTTCAATAAGAGGCAGGGAACGCTGCTGTCACTAGGGACAAAAGATAGCAGGAGGCGTTGCAGATTTCTTGACAATATTTCTGAGGGAATAACTGTGAAAATGTGGGCATGGACTTGTTACAGTGCTGTACATGGACTGCTCTTCACTGAGATCCAGGTGGACTGCGAATGAACTGAAAGCAACACAAATAAACCTTATAAAGGATAAATGGCCATGAAGGAACAGCTGTTCAAGAAATAAATAAAACATAGAAACCAAGACTAACATATATCTAAGAGGAATTATAAAGGTGTGCTGGGAAAAAAAAAAAGAGTCAAGCCTACCAGTTCTCCAGACCCTTTCATTGGAGACAATTTTGAAAACTGTCTTATAGCGACACGCTGTGGCCGGAATACTGAATAACATACGCTTGGAATATTGTACAGTATGCTGTTAACGAAAACTAGCTTTGTATTGCTTAGTCTTTTCTACCATTATGATTAAACGCAGTTATAGCTGATATCTACTATTATTAAACTATAGTATTCTTCTCATTCGTCATGACAATTATGATACATGTATTACTAATAAGTTGAATAATTATGAACAAGGAAAGTGCCGTTTGAGGTTGAAATTATTTTGTAATTTTATTTTATCAGAGAGAATTAATAAAGTATATATCTATAACATTACAGTATTCATGTGTCCTTTTTTGTTTTTTTAATGATGTGTTATTGCTTTGAGATGGGGCGTCCATATCTTGATGATTTGATAAAGTGGATTACGTTCATCATAGAACAATATCCGTAATGGGTGATGAATGCGTACAAAAGGAGCAAAATTTTGTTTTTATTACAGAGACTGAAATCAATATATTTTGTATCTGTGCATTGAGTCTTCTCCTATTTGTTTTTTTTTTTTCTCACAGCAAAAAGGGCCATTATGTCTCTCTCTCTCTCCTCTCATCTCATTTCTGCAGCTCACTGAGTTTGCTGCTAAATAACCATGTGTGCTATTAATAAAGTGGACCTTGTTTTTGTTCCAGCTTATAATGAGGGGCATGGTAATTATGGAGGTTCAGGGCAAAGATCTTTTTTTTTTTTTTTTTTTTTTTTTTTTTTTTTTGTGGGTTAATTACGTGAATGAATTCCACTTGTCCATTCTCGCGGTAATTGGTGACAGCACCACGGACAGCGACAGTTTGAAAAGTCAACAGTCAACAGTAACACCGCCTAGAGACAGTTGCCTAGCCATGTAACAGCATTATAACGAGCTACTTAAAAATGTTTGTTTTTCAAAAAAAAAAAAAGTTCACTAAAGCAATTTTTTTCCCTGTAATTTTGATAACTTTTTGACTTAGCTAGTATCACCACCAGGGCTCAAAGAATGACGCTGAGTCGTTTTAGCTAACCTAGCTAACTAAATGCTTTCACGTAAATGCAATATGGGTGAGTGTACCATATGCAGCCTGGAAATATGGCCTAAAGTTTTGTTTTTTACCATAACTTTTCTCTCTGTGAGTCAGTCAACGAGGCTGAATACTCCGAAACTACTTTTTCCTCACTCAAGTCGTGTCAGCATAAATTTTACAATTGCAGCGGAAAATGGTTGTTATGAATGGTGAGTGGCAGCTCGGTGCATGTTGGTTTGGCTACCTCCCGACTGTTTATATTTAAACTTTACGTAAACGGAGAGCACAGTCTCATATTAATGAGGTCTGGCAGACTATAATAATAATTGCTAGTGAATGTTGTGTTTGTGTGTGTATATATGTGTGTGTGAGAGAGAGAGATAGAGCGAGAGAGAGCTATTTTTGGCAACCATACATATGGAGGAGACACTCTGGTATCCATAATCTGTTGTTGTGTTGTGTGCTTGAAAATTGCTAGGTGTCACAGGTCCATGTCAGTGCATCTGCTCCTCTCGTACCTTCAGTGTATATGTCTTGTGCTGCTCTTTTATGTGTGTGAATACAAATAAATGATATACATGTCCATCTCTGTGCCTGTTTGTTCATGTGAATGCGTTTCCAGGCAGTCCTCTAGACCTGAGACAGTCAGTGTCCATCCTCTGTCTGCCTCCAAGCCTCCCTCTGTGCTGCAGTCCTCCACCTGCAGCCAGCAGGTCCTCGTCTCTGCTCTGTCAGCGTCCTCCACGCTCAACACCAGCCGCACTACCAGCATCATAAGAGCAGAGGACCCTGGTGAGAGGATGCTGGAATAATATCGGAGAATGGTTTAGATAGGGGGTTATAAACGGTCTGCACTCTAATGACTCTGTGTTTGTGCATCAATTGGCTTTCGAATGAAGTAGAAAAAGAAAACCAGATTCTGCATTCTGTATTTTGGTTCAGCAATATAGTTTCAGCGAACTTGCACTGGAAGGTTGTTTGCTCCACTTCATTTCACGTTCTATAATATTCAGATTGGTTTAGGAAGTGTTTTGCTTGCAGGGGGATTAATTTCAAAAGTTATGACATTTTCCAACGTGAAAATGTTGACTTTTGCACATTGTTTGTTGAATGTCTTTGTTCTAAATGGGCTGAATCCATTTGTAGAATGCCTTGCTAAGTGTGTGATAGCAATAATATGAGTTGAGTAAAATTTTGGCAGTGAATTATGTTTGTGATTGGATTATAATTCATTATTTGCCAAGACATCTATAACTGGCAAGTATGCAGTGTGCCCTAAACTAGTTTTCACTTGTTCTCTCTTTCTTTTCCTTGTGTTTGTGCACTTAAATCAGTTGTGTCACTTTGTAAATAGTTGAGATTATTTTGGTGTATTATTTTAGTAAATTATAGGGAGAGACATACGAAGGAGGACATTAAAATATAGTCTCATCTACTGGAAAATAAAACCAAAGGTCTTTGTCCACTAGCCTGGAGCCATTTCCAGTTTACTAAATGAAGGATTTATTTCCTAATTTCTCAGTTACTGGCCACACCTTGTTGTGCGAAGTCATAGTCAGTCACATTCGACAGATTCAGATTCTGACAACAACTCGCCATGTGTTCACTGATGAGCCGCCCCTGGAGCTGGCAATCACAGCCCTGGACTCAGAAGGTAACTCTCATCATCTCTCATTGACTGGGCCAAATATGAAAACATCTTTAAGGGGATTATCACTTAAGTATGAGGAAAATTTGCATGCACACAAATACAATCACTACATTCACATATTCTCTTTTACAGAAGAAATTGCTTTTATCCTTCATTTCGTTCATAGATGTGTTGTATCAATCCAGCCTGTTGGGTGTTTCGTCCAGCCTGAAAATAAAACTGAGGAAAAGAGGTGTGAGAGGCAGCGAGCCTGAGGCAATATTCTGCCCTGGGCACAGCAGATACTGCCATGTGATGAGCTTGTTATCTGTGTTATTTACCGGCAGACTCCACTGCCCCAGGGGTTTTCATCATCTCTCTCAGGCTGTGTGCATTTTTATGACTCTGTATAATTTTAAGGCCAACGTAATGCCTTTCCTTATCTCCACATTTGTCCAATACCATGATTTCATTTTTTTTTCAATGAGCCTGTGGCCTAGTTGCCTAGTTTATTCAAGTCAGTTTTTATTTGTGTAGCCCAATATCAGAAATTACAAATTTGCCTCAAGGGGCTTTACAGCAATACAACATCCTATGTCCTTAGACCCTCACATGGGATGAGGAACAACACCCTAGAGAAACCCCTTTAACAGGGAGAAAAAATAGTAAAAAACCTCAGGAGAGCAACTGAGGAGGAATCCCTCTCCAGGACGTACAGACGTGCAATGGATGTTGTGTGCAATATCATATAAAGCAATATGAAACAGGATTACAAAATTATAATGACTCTCTCTCTTATTCTTACTATCTCCTTTGCTCAGGAAACACTTTCAGTAGTGTGTCAGGTTTGCAGTTTGTGTGGAGAATAGCAAAGGATCCAGATGCAGCTGAGGTCATACGGTAAGAGAAGAATGGATAGGGTGAGCTGGATATAGACTAAACAGCAACAAAGGGGAAATGGAAAAATCTTAACCAGCAATCTGATATGTTTTTATCCCTATTACCCACATTTTAATAACAACACTCTGTAAGTTTAGTTTCATTGCCCCTTCATTCATCCCCATATGACCTTGTGTTGTAGATTTGTGTCTTTCTCTGAGACGGGGTATTTTGCCCCACATCACATCGTGTCCCTGGAGGAAGCAGGGCAGAGGGGGGACAGGGTGCTGTTGGAGGGGCTGAGCACTGGCATTGCCCAAGTACAGGTCTGGCTCTCAGACCCTGAGTACAAGGTACAGACAAACGGGACCGTCACAACTTCATCTTCCAAACAGCTTTCTCAAATTATTCTCCAGTTAGTGTCGACATATCGCTGAAATTCACACATTGTGTTTCAATAGGAATGGTTGTGGGAATATGAATTTTACTCAACACATTGAGGACCATGTGCAATTTCAAATAAGCAAGATAATGAAAATCCCTTATGGCACAACAAGGTTTTCACACAGTTTCACCAGTGATAACTGGAAAGGGTTCATTTGTAACTCCTACTATGCTGTGAATGTGTGTGTGCATCATTGCCGTGCTTTCACAAGCTGCTGAGTGGTTTGTGTTTGTGTGTATTGGGTGTTTCTCTGATCCCCAGTCGGTGAAACCAGCAACTGTCAGCATAGTTGTGACTGACAGGCTCCACCTCAGCCCCTCCCAGGACATTTACCTACTGCCGGGCTCCACCCTCCTCGTTCATGTCTGGAAGAGCGGGCCCTACAAAAACAAAGGTAGGACAGGTCTTTGTTACATACACAGCAATTTTTCCTCTGGTAGTGGTTTACCATAAGTCTTTGTAAGTCAGTGGCATGATACTGAAACAAACTTATTTTGTCCCTGTGATTATCAAATATTTCCTCTTCTCTCTCCTCTCCCCTGATCTCTCTGTGCCTCGCTCCCTGTCTCTCTCCAGATGTGACTCTTAGTGTGAACGGGTACCAACTGTCTGTAGAACGAGCCCAAGATGAGGATGGTGATGTCATCACTGTGGACCAGGACACAGCCACTGTGACAGCAGTCCAGAAGGGACACGCCACATTGACCCTCTCCCATCCCAGTATCCTAATGCTCACTCATCAATGTTCTTGTGATTGTATAAATATTGCCTTGACTTACATGTGTTCCTTATAACCAACCATAACATTAACCCTTAAGCCTAAAACTACCCCTGTGGGAGAGTGCTTTTGTCAGTTTTCTATCCTACTTAGAATATGTCAACCATACAAGATATATCCAGGGTTTATCAGTTTAATAAATTCTGGAGAGAAGACATGGAATTTCCCCAGCCTCAATTTAAAATTCAGTTAACCAGTTACCAAACGCAATATTTATTCTCCACTTTTCTCACATTATGCACAGAGGAGGGCACATTTTGCTTGTTGTGTCCTCAGATAGACCTCTGAATATGAACAGTATTTAAAATTTTGGTCAAGAACAAAAATATCTTACTATGTTTATGTAGGACATGAAAATTCAACATTTTAGTCATTGAAAGTCGTGGAATTTTTTTTTGATAGAATGGGGGCCCCTGTAAACAACATAGATCTCATACATGCACTCACTCACACACACACGTCTTATTCATCTCTACACAGCAGTGCAGCCCCTGTCGCTTTTCCTAAGCACAGCTCTTTCTGCAGGCCTAGTCCTCTCAGCTGAACCCCTTGTGCCCCGGTGCTCCATCTTTGTAGTGGACCCCAGCTACCTCAGTAAGCATGAAACAAGGACCTATCACCACACTCCTGCAGATACTGTAACAGAGGGGATGACTAATGTGTGTCTGTCTGTACGTGTAGCCCTGTTGGTGGAGGAGGAGGCAAACAGATGGGTACTGGAGGTTGGACGTCATTATCACCTGAGAGTGCATGTCCACGATCAAGAGGGACATGTTGTAAACATGCCAAATGTAATGCAGCCATAACAACCAGCCTAAATGTCACCAGCTGCTGTCACCAGGAAACTGTTTCCATGGTGACTGCATCTTTTATCTGTAACCTCTCATTCTACGTCTCTCTCTCTTGCAGAATGTGGTGCTGACAGTGGAGATGAGTGACTCGCTTTTTTATGTACTGGAATCTTCTGCTAACAACACCTTTCATGTGGTGGAGACGTACAGGCCTGGACACACTGTTATAAAAGCCTCGCTCCTCAGTATAGTCATAGTGAGTGTGCGCGAGCATGCACACACACACACGCACTCATGCACACACATATACACACACACACACACACACACACACTTACTTTTCTTCCCTTTTCAGGGTAGTCAAACTCTTCCACTGACCCCACCGATCACAGTTCACCAGGAAGTGGAGATCTATGAACCCCTCATTCTGAAGCCACCTCTCTTGGTGTTGCCCTGGCAACCAGAGGGACACCTCTACCAGCACCACATACAGGTCTGTGTGTTTGAGTGTGTGTGTGTGTGTGTGTGTGTGTGTGTGTGTGTGTGTGTGTGTGTGTGTGTGTGTGTGTGTGTGTGTGACTTTGTATGCTCAGAAAGATTAGTAGCAGTACAGAATTCAGCAAGATTGTATTTGCTGTGTTCTTATGTGTGTGTTTACAAGTTTGTGAATGTCAAGATGTGAATGTGTGTGTGTGACTGAACAGGTCGAGGGGGGGAGCGGTGCTGTGAGCTGGTCAGAGAGTGACAGTAATGTTGCAGTGGTGACTGTGAAAGGAGATGTAATAGCCGGAAAGAAGCTGGGCCAGACTGAGATCCAGGCAGCAGACATGCTTAACCCTCGCCACACTGCCACCGGACAGGTGAGTACATACACACACTCACACATGCACACACACACACCGACATATAAAACAAATGCCAGTTGCATACAAACAATAGGCAAAATATTTAACCACCTGTTGAATTTTAACACTTTCACACGGCTGTCTTTGGTCTTCCTCTTAGTCCTCCTTCTTCTCTTTCTCATTATGGCTCCCTCTCCTCTCCATCCAGGTGTTTGTACTGAGACCAGCTCATGTGGAGCTCCTGCCCCAGAGAGGAGACTGCAGGGTGGGGGAGACCATTATGCTGCCCATGGCTGTGTGGGGGGAGAGACAGGTCCCAGACCAGCCATCCACTGATATGGACACCCAGCTCCAAGGCTCCTTCACCCCTCCTCCCCACACCCAGGGCCAAGCCTCCTCCCAGGGTACCACCTATCAGAACTCTCCCATGCTAATCAACCTTTTGGAAGTCACAGACTGCTCCCTGATGAAGCTCCATGTCACCACACAGCCTACGGGAGTTTTTGTCCCAGCCCAAGGTGCTGCCATCCTCTTATCCATAATAACATGTGAAACCTGACTGAAACTTACTATTTAAAGGAAAACTTCATCCAAGATTAAAAAAAAAAAAACACTTACAAGTCATGCATACATTGTAAATCACACAGAACCTTTCTGGATAGATAGATTGAATCATGGGTAAGTAGGAATTTTTTTTTTTTTTTGCATTTAAGGGTAGCTTGAGCAAAAGTTTAAGACACAATGTCACCCCATAGATATACCATGCTTAACATCTTCACCTTCAGCAATAACTATGCTTTTAGGTTCATATAATGAGTTCACATTTTTGAAGAGGCAGGAGATGGAAATGCAGAGGATGAGTGGACTTCACTATCTATAGCAGATACCACTGCAGTCAGCTTTTTCACAGTCAATGTCTGCCCAATGTCTCCACTTCTCCATTGTGGCACTCCTCAAGCCACAACACTTTTCAACCACTCAGCATCTTACTTTAGTGATGTGCATGGTCCTCAGCTCCGTCTGGCTTGTCTTCAGCAAGTCAAAGGGCTTATTTCCAGTTTGCTGCACAGGCAAAACTCTCTTCCTTTGCCATGTTTCACTTATTGAGGTCCCAACACCATCTCGCTGATACACCTGCAGCTACACTCCCATTTTATGCACATGGACACCTGCCTGCAAGCTCACATAAGTATGCTTGCTCACATAAACGGGCTAAAGAGTTTATGGCAATATGTTTTTGGCCTTTTCTGTAAGAGAGAATCAATCAAGCCATCTCATCAAGTCCATTAGAGATTTGATTAGATCAGTGGGGTCGCACACACACACGCGCGCATGTGCACACTAACGTACATGCACCCACACACACCCGATACAAGGAAGTAATTTTAAAGTTCCATTAGCAACACTAGATAAAACAATTTATGTTCCACCCATGCTGTGATTTTCTGTCATGCACAATATAGTGTGTGTGTGTGTGTGTGTGTGTGTGTGTGTGTGTGTGTGTGTGTGTGTGTGAAAGAGAGAGAGAGAGAGAGTAACTGATGATACTGCATACTCTTAAATGTCTTGCTGATCCATTCAAGCATTAGTTAAGTATGCACTCTCCCAACTTCCTGGACATTATAATCTAAAATGACCAGGATGAACCTGCAGTCCTTTTACGCTTCAAAACCAATAAATATTTTATGTAGATGTGATAAAAGGACTGTGAAAACTCAGCACGACTTTACACAGTAATGTGTATTTATACATATAGCTTCAGACAGACAATTTTCTCTCCAACCATGCTTATAATTCGCATAACACACATAACACACATACTGAGGTCTTTATTAACTAGTAACCAGGGATATAGCTCCTGAGCTTTCTCATTTTCTCTAGTTCTTTAATCTTATATGAGTAAGCTGCTTTGAAAAGAGTACATTGCCGGTACACTGGTAACCATGGTGTTAAAGTTACAATACCCAAGGTAACATTTTTCACTGTAATTGCTGCTACTTTGTAAGGGGCCCTGAGGTGTTACTGCAGCGGTATAATGTGGAATTTATGTATGTGTGTGTGTGTGTATGTGTGTGTGTGTGCGCAGACCCTGTTGGTCGTGGTCCTGGTTACTGTGCAGGTCTACAGATGGAGGCAGTGGGTCCAGGGCATACCCTCGTCACTGTTACCATAGAAGCGGACCAATACAACATTAGCTCCATGGCAACGCTAGCTGCCCACACTCCCCTCAGGGTGTGTATGCAGGGACTTGTGTGTCTGTGTATGGGAGAGACAGTAAGGAGTAGAGGATGTTCATTTACCTATTTCCTAGGCCATTCACTTGCAGCAGGCTGAAGGGGGAGACTATAGAGTTTTTAATGATGCCACAGGAGACTTGTGCTCCCTGCCCTGACAGGACTTCTCTGCATTTGCCACTTTTGCTGCCATACATAGGCTACCTGCGACTGTTCTACATAGTACACACAAAGCCAGAGCCCTGCTACACTCGCAATTTTAATTCCCATTTCTCTCTCTTTCTCTCATTTTTTCCAGGCCTCAGTGTCTGAGGTGGTGCTCTCTGTCAGAGCATCATGCCTCATTATCTTTGAGGCTGGGCCCAAGCCGTGGCCCCTGGTCCCTGCACGTTTCTATAGCAACATCCATATCATAGACAGCAAGGAGGTATGGGAAGGGCTGGAGGTGGAGACAGTCAGCCAATCAGAGCCCAGGAAAGGCCAGCAGCATGCCTTCAGGGTTACCTGCCTGGCCCTGGGCGAGCAGGTGGGACTCTGGATCAAGTCGAACAAGATACATTTTTGTGTCATTGTGCCATTGTGTTGCTGTTGTCTTATTACCATCAGCATCTTTGTTACATGTGTGTGTCTGTCCAGTGGCTTGTGTTCACCAGTGGGAATACACCAGGTCCTCTGAATGAGCAGCCATCGAAGGAGGAGAGCAGGGTGAAAGTGGCCTGCAGCTCTCCTGCCTCTTTGTCTCTCTCCCTCCTTCCGTTCTCCCCCTCCTCCTCATCCTTCTCCTCCTCCATCCTGTCCTCTTTCCAGCCCAAACCATGTCCTCAGTCCCAGCACGCCACAAGCATGGTGAGTTTCTTCATTCATTTTAATTTCCTTTGCTCTTTTCTATCTCTCCTCCCTGTTGCTAGTGTTATACCACTCTGCTTATCACACTATGCACTCATACAGACACCGAGGCACGTTTGCACACGCACAAACACATACATGCACATGTGTGAACACACACAGACACGCACACACATACACAAACATTCAAACACACACACACGTATATACACAAACAGACCTAGGATTAAATTATAATGTAATCCTTCTGACTCTGGACTCTTTTCTTGTACCTGCCTGTCTCTCCCTACCTCCCTCCATTGCTCTTCAATTCCTTGCCTTAAAAGTGATGTTGGTTCCCATAGCAACCGCTGTGTCTGTGTCTGTATCAGAGGGGAGTTTCCAGACACACAGGAGAAAGTAGAAAGGATGTCGAGCAAGGGGAAACAGAGCGAGGGGAAACACGCACACACACACACACACACACACACACACACACATACACACACATATGGGTATGCACTTGTGAACCTGTTGATTAGCAATCAGCATCTCCTTCACACAGACTGTTTATTTTTAATGAGAAGAGAGAATACTGTTGATTGGGTTATTCCAACAGGAATAGTCTTGAGTCAAATGCAAATTGGATATTCAAGGGTATTTGTTTTTAGTAGAATTTAATGTTGGTGAAAGTATTCTCCACCCTAAAGATGTAGAATCTCCATGAAGAATGTCACAGTTAAGTAGGTTATGAAAGAAACCACCCTGGGAGCTGGTTTTACATTTTTTGTTCCCTCTCTCCTACTCTGTCCTTCCAGTAAATCAAGCAGGATTTTAGAGCTCCAGCAGCTTTTTTTTTTTTTTTTTTGCAGTAACTGGAATGCATTGTCTTAATTGATTTGCTAGTGGTATATTCATCAACAGATAATACAGATTTTTAAGTCAGTGACATGTACATACATAAATATGTTTCTCTTTGCATGATGCTGACTGATTTTACAGTATTACAGTGAACAAAATGAAAAGTTAAGCATTTTTGCGTCCGATGTATGCCATTTTATGTATGCTGTTTAAATCTCTGGGAGATATCCTAAGGGAAAACATGCTGGCTCAGTGGTTAGCATTGAGGCCTCACAGCAAGACAGTTCTACATTTTATTCTCTGCCCTTTCTGTGTAAAGGTTGCATGGGTTTCTCTGTTGTGCTCTGTTTTTCCCCCCAAAATTCTATAAGCAGGTGGAATAGAGACTCACCACTGGCCATAGGTTGAGTGTTTTTGTGTATCCAGCTTATTCTAGGATAGGATCGAGAACCACATGGCCCTGAATAAAGCTAAATTCAATAGTTGAGTTTTTGTGAGGGCCCTATTGTCTGTTGCATTGGCCATCAATCTCTTCCTAATGTATGTTATTTCCATACAGCTTTGCTTGGATTGTGCTCTTCCTTTTCAAATTATTTTATCAGATATCTATCCTCCTGTATTTTGTGTAAAATCCCAGTGAAAATGCAGTGCTTTTCTGCTTGTGTACACTTAATCAAATACAAACTTACTGCAGTAGTCTTGTTAGGTAGAGGAGATAATGCATTTGCTGGCTGCGTGTAAACATACTCCGTATTAAGCTGGCTAACCAAAGCAGTGGAGTGACATCTGGCTTATGATTATATATTTACATTTTCTGAGCCTCCCTCCTAAATAAACTATTGACAACACCCATAACACATTATCTCTCCTCTCCATTAGGAGAACCAACAGCACAGCCAACACAGAGCAGCATGGTCAAACACTCAGTGGTCAGAACAGCCTGTATTTACACCTATCTCTGCCACTCTGTTTTTCTCACTTCCTCTCGGTTCCCCTCTCTCCCTCATTCCACTCATTGCTTTGCTTAATGACCCGAACATCTATTTGGCCAAGTAGCTTGGTAATTCATTAAAATCTAAAATAATTGTACTGGGAAATGATGTATCCCTGCATCCACCCCCATGTCATCTCCTTGTTGGCTCTCCTTTCTCCTCTCCCTTGTTAGTTGTCAGTGTCATACAATAGGGGTGCAGAGCTACAGTTGGCAGTATTTGACCAGCAGGGGGTGCAGTTTGACAACTTCAGCTCCTGTTTGGTGCACTGGCACTCCTCCAACTCCACACTGCTGTCCCTGCCTGTTTCCTCGCACATGGTGCTGGCAGACACACTCACAGCAAGCGGGCTGTTCAAGCTACATGGTCAGAATAATACAGGAAAAAATCACAGAGATTGCAGTGATTAATTTCAATCTGTGACAAGCTGACATGATTCATTGTTTTTGCCAGGTCGCCAGGTCTTACATGCCCATGGTCACACAGGTGTAGCATCCATCACAGTGACCCTCACTCTTGTAGAGGTGTGTGTATGTGTGTGTGCCTGTCTGTGTCTGTATGCATGTGTGTCTGTGCATATATGTGTGTGCATATATATTTACATGTGTGCATGCAATAGTGTTTCCATGCATGTGTGTTCCTCGTGTATTTGCATGTTTTTATTCATTTTCAATAACAACTTTATGATTACAGAGCTTATTTTCCACCCCTCTGACCACCTCCATGCAGCTGAGACTGGTGAAGGACATACAGTGGAGCAGACACACTCTGACCCTCTATAACCACCCTGAAATCACTGTGAGTCACTTACAATCTTTGTTTTTTCTACCTTTACTAGACACCGAGGAAGTATAATCTGTTTAAAAAGATAATGTTTCTTTCCCTGTGGCTTGACTTCACTCTTTCTCTATGTAGGACAATTTAACCATAGTTCATGGCTCAGGACACTACATAGTGCATCTGCAGGACAAAGAACTTGCTAACATCACATACATGGAGGACAGCAATGTCATACAGGTTTGGAAAACACAGGAATAATAAAATGAAAACACACTATGGTAAATTTACTCTGGGATTGAAAAAGCACACCATTATAATACACATACATACTACTATTAAACAACCTGTTAGTAAGATTTGTGTGTATGAATTTGTGTGTGTGTGTGTGTGTGTGTGTGTGTGTGTGTGTGTGTGTGTGTGTGTGTGTGTGTGTGTGTGTGTGTGTGTGTGTGTGTGTGTGTGTGTGTGTGTCTGACAGGTATCTCCAACAAAGCCTGGCGTGTCCTCTCTCCTGGCTTATGACCTCTGTGTGGCCTCTGGTCAACCTGCAGTGGCCTCCCTGTCTGTATCTGAAATCTCTGGTTTCCAGATTGACTTTGTGGACATTGTAAGTAATAACCACTTGCTTGTTAGAGGCTGATTCAGTGGACTTGAATACCTGTAGAAATAAGAGTTTTAATGGAATATTACTCTGGAAGGGAAGATCTGGTAAAACTCCTGTTTCTTATTTGCACTTCAAAGTTTTTTTCTTGCTGCACTGAAAGTTTTAAACTGACTTAATTGGAGAAGACTTCTGCACATAATGTCTTTCTGTTCTTTGATCTTTGTTTCAGGTGGAGGTACACCACAGCGCTTTGGTAGTGGCACGGGTTCTGAACTCTAATAGGGAGCCCTTCCCTCAGGCCTCCCTCGCCCTCATGCATCTGAAGCTTATCCCTTCTTCAGAAATCATCACTGTTGAGTGAGTGCCTAAGTTTGTTTGAGTCTTACATAGTAAATGATTTGATGAAATTGAAGGGATGAAGGGAAGTGGTCATCAATTAGTTTTTTGTTTCCTTTTTTCTCTCATAGATTGTAGTTTTCTTTTATTGACTTTATATATATCCAATGAAATGTTTGTCCAAGAGTGTCCATGGCTATTGACAGAAATGTCCTGCTTCACATTCATTCATTTACAAACAATGACACACATTCACACCTGCAAGCCACCCAGTACAGTTACAGTCCACTGCTGTTGGCTACTGGGCAGCTCCACTAGCTTTTAAGTGCTTTGATCACAGGCATTTGTGCTGTTGTTGATGTACTTGAGGCTGTCCATTCATTACTTTCTCTTTGCAATATTGAAAGCCAGCCCTCATCATGCCTCTGTTAATCCTCCTTTGAGGATATGATGTGCTGATGTAAGCTTAGAAGTTGTCATCTTTACAATATGTCTTTGTCTTAACAAGCTGTAGAGTTGAGTGGTAATGTACTTAAGTCTATATAAGTGCCACTGTAAGTACTGTATCTGTGTGTGTGTGTGTGTGTGTCTAGGCCAGCAGGACCTTTGGACAGGGTGTCTGTGGGTTACCGTGTGTTGAGTCATGCAGTAGGGGTGGTCAGCCTCCACCTGTCTGCAGTGGACAGCAGAGGGGGTGTCCACACCTCCTCTCACAAACAGCTGCAGGTCTACCCCAAATTCACCCTGCAGCCACGCAGCCTGGCGCTGGCAGTGGGCAGCATACGGCAGGTAGTGGTGCTGAAAAAATAAGTGCTGTTTTTTGTTGTTTGAAAGTCATAGACACACCAGGGCATAGATAGATCATTGCTTTTTCACCACCAGGTGAAATGGGAGGGGGGCCCTCAGCCCCAGTCCAGAATGGGCCTCTCAGTGAGTGACACTCGCATCGCCACGGTGACGGACACAGGATTGGTATGCGGCATTGCAGTGGGAGTGGTCAAAATAAGAGGGGCATTACAGACAGTTACTCAGGACAGTGGAGCCCTACTCACCTTTGCACAGGTACTCACCATACACACACACTAACACACACATCAACCTTTCAGCTTTCAGTGAGCCCACCTATTTAATGATTTTCCTTCATTTAGCCCCCTCCTTATCTCTCCTTCCATTGTTTTCTCATTTCCTTTAATGTCGGTCTCATATTGTGGTCTCTCATTCTAACTGACATGACTATGGGTGATCATTAAATTATCCAAACTCACAGGAAAGAACAATCTATGTATGTCGTTTGTATGTCTATAACCTTTGTATGTCTCTTATCCTGCTGTATGTCTTTAGCTGCTTACCGGGACCTCAGTACTTAATTTCGTACCTTTTCATGTGAACAGCATGTTTAGATATGACAATAAAAAACCTTGAATCCTTGAATCCTTGAACCTCTCACGTATAATTGCTTTTCTACAACAGTGACCAACTTGGGTACTGTCAAATGCTTTCTTTAAACTACTATACATACATGGGAATAGTAGTGGGAGAAAATGAATATCATAAATATCTCCATGGTAACAACAAGTGTTGGCATAGCAACCACTAAAGGACAGCTAATTATGCTTTGTGGGAACTGCCAACATGATAAAAAAAAAAAAACACATCTTTGACTAGTCAAGTTGTCTAGTTGAACCTACCTGTTGTGTATTCATTCATTCACTCATTTATTTATTCATTCACTCATTAAAAACAGAAAAAAACTTTTGATATAAGCAGGCTGTCATATCCAAATGCTTAATAATGGAGAAGGCTCTATTATAAGATGCTGAATTACAATTTATGCTGATTTAAGTTGAACTACTTATCTAAAAGTGAATTGAACCCTGGCCCATTCATGATTCAAAATTCATTCATCCATCAGGTCACTGATCTCTCTCTTGGTGTGTTGTCAGGATGAGATAGATGTTGAGGTCTTCAGCTTGACTGCAGTGCGGATTCAGGCACCTCTGGTTCAGCTGTTTGTTGGCACTGAGGTAGGACACATCCTCATCTCCTGTAAGTGTTCATATATACCTAACACTTCTCTATAAATTATCTCTTTGAGATCACCGAAAAAATTGTCCAACTGACACTATCTCTCTGGCTTTTGTATTCATTAATATTGGTTGGTCATGTTGCCGTTAAACCTGGAGTTGATGTTTACTCTACTGTTGCACTCGTTGTAAGTCATGATGGGTAAGGGCATCAGCTAAATGCCTTAAATGTAATGTAGTGGAAATGCTGTGCTCTCTGGCCCGTAATCACAGATGCCAGTTTATGTGATGGGCAGCGACAGCAGTCAGAACCCCCTTGCTCTGGGCAGTGTGGAGTCTGGCCTCCTCTTCCACTGGAGTCTGGGCAATCCAGGCGTAGTGGACATCCAGCCAAGACACACGCAGGTACCTCACATCAGCAGCCACAAATCCCTCAAAGGCACTTGTAATGTCTTTGTATTTAAAATATGTTTATTTGATTTGACTGGGTTGTGAATCTGTGTTGCAGGCTGGGGTCACGGTGTCTCCCGCTCACAGTTTCTCGGTGCTGGTGAAGGCGCGGGTGGTAGGCAGGACCAGTCTGAGAGTGACAGTCGAGCTTGCCAATCACACAGTGGAGAGCCCCCAGCAGCTTTCTGATGAGATACAATTAGTGGTAGACACACACATTTGAGCATTTCAGAGCATTTTAAAACAATGGTCCTTTCGTTTCCCTCACAATCCTTTAAATTGCATTTGTATGAAGCTTTACAGGTACATTTTATAACTTTTATTTCTACATGACTGGTTCCTTTTCTTCTGTACAAGGCCAGCACTAACATTACATCAAACACAGGGAGGTAAAAAGTCTGGCTACACAAGACAGTGTAGTCATGTGGGAGTGTGCTGCTGCTCCACCAGTTCACAAGAATCAATATCAAAATTTTGACAATGCCAATACTAGTGCTTCCGTTTTCCATGGTTTGGTTCCGTAACTTGATCCCTCACTCTGTTATTATTCTAATGTCGCTGTGGCACACACATTTTCAAATATTTTAAACACTTAAGGCTGGATTTGTGCTTATAGGAGTATGAATGAAAATGAGGGCCCATAGTCACACCATTGCATTTATTGGTAGTGAGACAATTCACACAGTTCCGCTGCTTTGAAATTAATATTTTGTTAGGTTACTGTGTTTTATATTTGAGTAAAAGCCAATGTTGCACCCCGTGTTTTTATTCTAATGCTGTGTGTAAGTTTAAATACTTGAAATACATAACATTTCTGTTTACTTGTTAGTGTTTACACAAAGTTGTTAAATGAGAGAGTGCATGCTGTTTTGCCATGGTGTCAGGTATTGAGAATTGTGGAAAAATTGTGTTTTGGCAGTTGATATCAAATCAATGTATCAAATCTTTGCATTCCTACCAGTAGCGCTGTTGTCCTTTTGTCTTTATCAGGTGTTCCAGGAGATGCAGCTAAAAGAGGGGACCACCAGATCCATCCTCATGTCACCTTACTCTCAGTACACCTTACAGAGCAACAAGTCAGTGTCTTTCTCATGTTTGTGTGCTGTGTTGCGTGCATGCATAATGTTTGTGTGTGTGTGCGTGTTAGTTTGTCTATCATAATTATTTTGTTGTGCTGTGTTCCAGAGATACCATCTGCCCTGTGCGCTACGCTCTGTGTCAGTGTGTGAAAGGACAAGGGCTTGTCACTGTGGACTCTCAGGGGGTCCTGAGAACCGGCCCAGACACTGGCTCTGCTCTGTTGGAGGTCATTGCCGTGGAGACATGTGGGGTCAGCCAGACCCTGCTCATCAGTGTTCAGGTCAGTTGGCTGTGCACTGGTTACTAATGGTGTGTAATGGCTCTGTCCTTGGAAAAGAACAAACTCAGAATAACAAAAGGTGTTTGGGTGTTTGGGTATCTCAGGTATCTCCAGTGTGGTTTGTGCGTCTGTTCATGCTGTCCCCGCACAGTGTACGAGGGAGAAGTCAGCCTGCCTTCCCGCTGGGCTGGACCATCAGAGTCAGGGCTTTGCTCTATGACAACCTGGGACAACAGTTTCACGCCCATAACATAAACACTCACATCCTCACCAACAGGTAAGTCCACACACCGCACCACTCTCCTCTCTCTTTCTCTCACTCTCTGATTTTTTCTCTTAGTCTTTCTTTCTGCCTCTGTCTCTATCTACATGTCTATCTCTATCTCACTCTGTACACAAATAACGCAAATTACATTGTATGATTTCATTCACAACACCTTCACTTCACCAGAATTCATAACTGGGATTAGAATGCACACCACCACTGAGAATGATTTTTCTTATATTGCCTATCGATCCTGCCCTAACTCTCTTTCTCTGTGGCTCCCTCTACATTCGCTCCCCCCTCCCCAAGAGATGACCTGGTGCAGGTGATTCCAGATTCGGACGGACACTCTTTTGTGGTCCAAACAGTCTCTGCAGGGCTGACAGTTTTAGGGGTGCAGGGAGAACCCACCAACCCCTCCCTCAGTGACTACACTCCCCTCACTGTCCTCCCTGCTATTGCTGCCCCTCCACAATCATTCAAACCTGGGGATTTATTTTGTTTCAGCACCCTGCTCACAGGTGACCATGGTGAGACACACCAACACCCAGCACACACTTATACACATAAATAACAACGTACCATTGGTCTCCCTCTTTGCCCATTTGTTGTTTTCTTTCTTTCTTTCATTTGCATCCCCTTCCTGCAGGCCAGCTAGGCCAGTGGGCTGTGTCATCAGACCAAATGCTTCTGATAGACCCAGAAACAGGGGCTGCCCTTGCAAAGCATCCTGGGACCGTGGTGGTCTACTACAAACTAGGAGGACAGCAAGCCCTTAAAGAGGTATGGATGATTTATCCGTTGATGGATATATTCATAGCCGAGGTTTTTACTGTGTGTATCCGTGAAGGTGTGTCTTGTGTCTCCAGGTTAACGTGGACTCCCCTGTCATCCCAACACTGTTACCCCCAGTGCATGGCTTCCTGACCAACTGGCCTAATGCCTCATACTACTCTGTGCTGGTGGAGATGCACACCAATGTAAAAAACACAGGTCAGCCTATCTGTCTGCAGGATGTATACTTGAAGCAAACACACACATTACCACAACCACATCCCTCTATTTTTCTGTCTCCCTCTATTTCGACTGGTATTCTTACTGTCCAAAATATCACTGCTTCTATCCAACAGCCCCATAGTGTCATAAGTATTTAGATCTTAAGAATATAAATGTCAGCTTTTTTTTTCATGTGCTGCTACATGCAGGGTTTTGCAAAATTGGTTGGATAACTAGATTTAAGACACAGAAGTCATAATTTATGGAGATCTGGGACTTTATTTGGTGCAAATTAGACACATTTTTTGGAAAGCCAATATAAAGTAGTCAATAGAAGCTGAATAATGTAGACAAATGATCTTCTTCATAGTTCATCAGCCACCCAGGTATAATATCCTACAGAAGTTCACCTTTGAGAGATGAATGGTAAAGCATTTTTCACACTTGGAAAAAAACTAGCAGCCTCATTGTGAGTTTTTCCTTGCCTGCCAAAGGGTTCAGGTCAGGTGTTGTTTAGTTTTCTATAAACTGTGAGCCTGTCAACCATTTAAGACTGTAAACAGAGATTAAGAGATCAATAAACTTGGATGAATTTCAAGGAAATCAAACCACCAACCCCGTTATTATTCACATGCTTTACTTATCTTGTGTGATTCTCTCAGCCTCATGCACCTTATCCCAGAGGAAGGCTATAGAGAGGAAACTGCATCCTGAGGCAGAGCTGCATTGTACCCTGCACTTTAGTGCCCCCTACCTGCAGCTCAACATTCTGCAGGCAGTCTTTGAAGCCTCTCCACACTATGACCCCGACACCGGTAACGCACATGCACTGCTTTCTCTTTACACTTGGCTCAGTAGGGTCACTATACAAACAAGGTGCACTCTCCCTCTCCCTCTCTTGCACTCCCTGCAGGTGCATACAGCTGTCGGGTGTCTGTCCAGCCCCAGGAGGAGTCTGTTCTCCAGATGCTCTCTACTCTCCCTCTCACTATATCTCTCTCAGCCTCTCTGAGGAGCCAGTCTCCCCTCCCTCTCCTCCCATTGTTGTCTCTGTCGCAGCCTCTCTCTGGCCACCCGGTGAAGCTGCCCTATCTGCCAGCATTCCACTGCCCCATGTCGGCCCTGTCCCTGACTGGCTCACAGCCCAAAGCCGAGCTCACTGTGATGGGCACCAAGGACATGCTTTCATCCCTCAAGGTGGGTCACGCTCAAACACAAAACACATACTCCTAGTTTCTAAAGCAGACTTTGAAACTCTTTAATGAGGGTGTACATATGCCTCAGAGTTACTTCAAAGTCTCAGCAAGTAGTTAAAGCACATTCTGTGACCCAGTATGAGATATGTATGTGCATCTACAGCTCCGGCATGAATTAGTGCAGTGTATACACAACACAGCTGGTTAGGATGCCTGCTTTTATGTGCTGCCATTCACTTTAGTCTGTCGAGACTTCTCACTTTGAAGTCAAAATTGGCTCACATAAAAACAACACTGCTTTATGTTACAAAATGAGCCTAAGTAGATTTTAGAACTACGCAGTTGGCAGCTGCGTTTTCCCCAGTACATTTCAAGTCATCCTTGACCAGTTTCAGGATATCCTTTTAGGACATCAGTTTTGAGCATTCAAGCATTCCCGTTGGTTTCAGTTCCACAGCAGCAGCCCAGACGTGGTGCTGTCTGAGCCCAGACACTTTGAAGAGAGCTCCTCAGTGGTGCTGTCTGTCTCTACCTCATGGGACAGGGTTCGGGGTCTGCCCCACCCAACCACCACTATCAC
Source organism: Myripristis murdjan (assembly GCF_902150065.1). Classification (NCBI taxonomy): domain Eukaryota; kingdom Metazoa; phylum Chordata; class Actinopteri; order Holocentriformes; family Holocentridae; genus Myripristis; species Myripristis murdjan. The sequence goes on from NC_043995.1 coordinate 19,731,667, forward strand.
TGTAAACACCAGTCTCACCCAGCAGACCTGCATCATCACAGTGACTGTACGTCCAGCCAGCCAAATGTCCACAGGTTAGACTCAACATGCTCACATACAATTGTAATTTACTGCCTTCGACAGGCAATAATATCTTGTTATTGTTGTGTGTGTTCAGATCTTGTTCTTGCAGAGAGAAGGCCTCTCTATCAGTTCCTGGACTTCCTGTGCATCCCAGGGTTTGCTGTGTTTGCAGTAATGGCCTTTACTGCTGCTTTATTCATTGGTAAATACACTTCCCAATTACTGATAATCTACAGATAACTGGACTAATAGCTTTGCCATAATTACCACTGGCCTCCAGCTCCTCATTCATTGAATCATCTGTTAAGGGCAACTGACATTGCAGCAACAAACAGTAATGGGATAGAGCAAAGAAAACAACACCACAGCAAATAGTGGATATATGAACATACACAACTAATATTGCAGCTCTAGAACACATTAAATAGAATGAATCAAAAGTATATTAAATTCAGTTGTGACAAATAGTGTTTACCAAATAAGCTACTGAAAATGGATGGATGGAAAACATTGTTACAAAATGCTGTGACAACAAATGAATGGAGGCAGAATATGCATTGCATTAAAATGTACATATTAGTCATTCATTAACCAGAAATAAGCACATCAGAATCGTGTTCCCATAAACCAAGATTTTATTTGCAAGCCTTGTCTGATGCACAAGCAAGACACATAGAAAATGTCACCATAGCAACCATAGAGTTGAGTTGTCATGGGAATGCTCCTTCTCTCCTGATTTGATTATTATAATTTTTTTATTTAGTGTACAACTCAATGCTGTCACACATGCGGACTGTGCCACTGGTCTACGTGCCCACAAGCTCCAACAATACCTATCAGCACAGTAGGTCACACACTCTTAACAATATTGGCTGTTACTATACCTGTCCAGTTGTTGTGACAGATAGGCCATACAAAAAACTCACTTATCTAATTTTCACAAAAGAAAACTGCAGTTTCCATTGTGATGACAAAATGTCTCATCACTGTGTGCTGTGTTTTATAAGCAGTGAACAGCAGCGGCAGCAGCGGGGCCAGCAATTGCCTTCCCTGGACTGACCCCTATTCAGACAGAAGGTGGGGCCTGCACAGGCGCCAGTGGCTCTGGAGCAGGCACTGATATGTCACTTGTCATTCTCTACCTCAAATAAAATGTTTGCTTTACTGTGTCACTGACTTGGCAGACACACAGAAAGAAAGAGTCTAGATTTACAACCAGAGCTAATATGCATCACTGAATTTTCAATTTTGCAAAGTGCAGCCATAAAATTGGACAACTCTGTGCAGTAAAGGGAAGCTCCTTGGATGCAATTTGCAACCTAAGCCACAGTGTTTATCACTTCCTGGAGATGCTCTGATGTTTGAAGGAAAATTTACATAATCTATAGTGCTGAGTTTCCGTTGGAAAACATCTACAAGAGTTCATTTTATACCCTCGCCATGTTGTAAACCATTTGTGGCTGGTCAACTAATGGTGTACTGCCAAACAAATGCATGGCAAATCAATCTGCACAAAACATCCTTATATCATTACAGGATACCATGTACCAGAGTAACTAGTATGTCCTTAAACTCCCTGATCTGTACCAACACATTTAAGCATCCTTGCCTTTCAGTAGACAAATGACATGTAAGAATCTCAGAGAAAAAGAACAGGAAATTGGATGACAAGCATGCAAGATAATTTTACCAAAAAAGACACTAAGTTTATTAAGAGAGAAAAGCAAGTGGATGAGTGGTGTTGGCAGGGTTTCACAAGGCCACGGTACTTCTGTGCACATACTTAAGATAGACAGCTTCTTTTATTACATTACATGATTCTGTTTTTTCCCTTCTGCTCCATTTCCTCCTGCTTTGTCAGCTCCTTGGCAGTGTCACTTGATAACCATCAAGTTTTGTTCTCTCTCTCCCCTGACGGTGTCCATCCACTTCTGGTCAAGCTAGTGTTGTTTCCTTCTGAATGAACATCCTAGGGCAGGGAGAGAGAGATGTTCAAATTACAAGATATATCAACAAGAAACTCAAAACACTGACACAATTCCATCACTTGTTATCAGGGAAAATATTTCAGCAGAGATGGTGAACTGTTCACGAATTCTGGTGGGAGTTAATAGGAAAAGACAGAAAATGCAATAGGGACACGGGATAAATTGGCAAAGTTACAGTTCTAATTGGCGAGAGACAGTTAAAGCTGATGTGGTTATTTGTTTTTACAAAGAATTAATCATTTCCAAACAAGTGTGGTTTTAGTTCCCACAGTAATTCAAGGCAAATATCACTTAGGGGCCCTGTGTCACTGATGTGGCACAGTACAGAGGACAATGGGTAGGTCTGGAGCCATGCCAATAAAAACAAACGATGACCTAAACCACAACCAATGCACCTACATAAAAGATCTCTGTCCAGTGAGGTAATTATATTTTATTCTTCACAAAAGCACTGACCAACCAAATATGTGGATTGGTATGACAGCTGGGACTGCCAAACTTGTTCCAAGAGCACAAAACAAACATGTCTGTGCATGAAATACAATGTCAAATTTGTCCTTGAAGTTGACTGGCAAGAAATGGATCAGTGAAGATGAATTTCTGACACAACCACAAGAGTCACTGTATGCCTTAGTTGACACCCAATTCACCAAGAACAAAATGAAAGGGCAACACAAAGGCAAATATCAAAGTAAACAACAATCAAGGCCAAAGCCCCTTAAACAAAGTGAGGTGTACAGTATAGGGCATCTGGTGCCTGTTAATGTGGTTTTCAGTTAGAAATGATTTTGGCATCAAAGAAAAGACCCCCCTCTGTCCAATAATTTAGACATTTTTCCAATTTTCATCAATGTTTAGGGCATTTCTACATGTCAACAGCATATAAAAAGATGGTATGATAAAATCTGGGAAATTAGTGTTTCTGTTTGTATACATGTGTTGATAGGTTTATATAAGTGCATGTAACATGTGGTATATGAGATGTATGTAGGAACATATGCAGCCATTACAGTAGGTATAAACAAATATTTAATCATTCCAAAATGGGATAGACCAGTGGTTCAGGCTTTTTGGTGTCAAGGTGTCAATCCTTTATGTGTATATATAGTAGACAGCATAAATGTATACACCCCCTCTGAACCTTGGTATACTTGGTATGTCCTCCCTTGCTTTTAAGTACTGCCCTTCCTGGGATTGAGTGTACATGTTTACAGGCTTTTTTGTGCGGTAAGGTGCGTTTTAATGTGAGATTCAACAGTCACTCCAGTTCGGCTTTCCACAGCTTTTAACAGCAGGGGTGGGCGAACACGTGCCATGGAGAGCTGAGAGTCTGCACGTTTTGATTCCAAACAAAAACCACACCAGGTGATTTCACAGATTACCTCACTTTCAAGCAGAGAGGAGGAACAAATCAGTGAAATCGCCTGGTGTAGGTTCTGATTGGAATGAAAACCTGCAGACTCTCGGCTCTCCATGGCACACAGTTGCTTACCCCTGGCTTACAGAACGACCGGGACGTTTCCATCCTGTATGATGTCCATCCTTTTTGAATTTCTGTATGACTTTTTCTACGGTGTCCTGACTAAATAATGATTTGCTAATCCTCTTGTACTCTTGTCTTTCTGTATGATGAAAACATTTTCTTTCTCAAGTCTCCTGACAGTTCTCGCCCATGTAGTGCCATTGCTGTCACCATCAACTAAGACTTTAATTGTCAACCAATTACATCTGTTTGAGCAGGATGGGTCAATAGACTCATCTGGTGATCAGCTGCTCTTAACAAGCATTTTATCTGATGTTATTTTGTAACTTAAAACAGGGTGTACAGGGTGGATCCTTGCATCACACAGGACCTCCATGTATGTATTATATATATGCACACACACATACTTTTAAAAAAAAAAAAAAAAATCTATTTACATGCTGATTGAGACATACCTTCTGTGAGGCGAGCTTTCCCTCCTGTAGGCTGACAGAGGACTGTGGAGCAGCCGACACACAGGACGACTGTCTGAGCGTGACTAAACACTGTGGTGATCTTGTAGCATCCTGCAATTAGCAGAACACACACTCACATTATTGGTTGAGACAGCCGTGAAAACTGATCAGCCAGCAGCAAATACTACCAGACACCACTTTACAACCAACACACAAACGGAGGCATTCTTTAGATTTAAACTGGCATGTCCTTGCAGCTTATCTTGTAAACGGAGTCACATGAAACTCGTTTTGCAGAAAGCCACAAGGGTCACTGTATGCCTTATTTGACACCCCAATCACTAAAGAGACAATGAAAGGGCAACACATGAAGGCAAGAGTGTTATTTAACATGCTTTGGTCATTTAGAAAGCCACAGTGTAATCTGCATCTGGTTAGGGTTTAACACGTGAGACGAATCCTCAGGAACTGACCTGGACATTTCACATCCATGAAATAGGAATTGGGACTCTGTACAAGACGCTTTTTCTTGTGTCTCCTCTTCTCCTCCTCGGGGGTCGGATGCAGCAAATCCTTTGCGAGCTATAGGGTGACACAGATCACGGACAGCATATCAACAAGATGTCAAACAACCTGCATTTACAAGTAAGGTCTATTCAGAGTGTGTTCAGCAGGTGTGAGCAGTACTTGCATTTCCACTTTCAAGATGAGAAACATTATAAGCAATAAATAATAAGGCAAAGATTAAAGCCACAGCCCAGCCATACTGTTCACAATCCAGTCATGAGAGAGAGACGGGCAAAGTAAAGACATGGGACAGGCACTAGAGAGACTGAGAAATAATAATAATAATAATAATAATAATTATTATTATTATTATTATTATTATTATTATTATTATTATTATGCCGAGCAACATAGAAATAAGGAAGTTGGATTCATGGATGGCTGTACATTTCGATAAGATCCGAGTTTTCAAACTTCGAAGAAAGGAATTAGCAGTGACTGCTGTTCTTTGGAATAGAAAGAATAAAGTCAGCCCACCATAAATCACTAAAATCATCGTGCACTTGCAATGTCGACGCCGCAGAGTACATGTAGTAACCAGCCCGAGCTGACAGTCCGCATGGGCGGCTTTGTTTTCCACGTGTTCCGCCATATTGTGTCAATAAGCGAAGCCCCCCGCAAAGTGTCACTTTACAGAAACTGCTTTATAAACCGTACGGACCAGCAGAAACTAAACAATTTTACGCCGCAATGGGAGTGAAAAGACTTTAAGCGACTTATGGCAAAATGTCAAACAAATGCGTGTTACTTACTGGCATGTCTGCGTGATTTGAGCCTGAGCCGGAAAGAAACGCACACGTGATGCACCGGAAACTGTTGGCTGACAGCCGGAACTGAGGAATAAGGAAGCCCGCGTGGTCCATGTTGGTGAGGTCATGAGGCAGTGAGGGAAAATGGTATGTGTTTTCCCACAGAGTCGGACTCATCCACAGCCACTGACATCCACGTGTTAACCAGTAACACAATCCTCCTCACAGCTTAGTGACTCACAGCTAGTCTGCGGATGTAGATGGCCCGTTAAAAAAAAAAAAAAAAAAAAAAAAAAACATGGGTACAGTGTATAACTATAATAAAATAAACTAACAGTGTCTCTGTGGTGTGCATCAGGAAGTTTATTTAATTCAATTCAAACTTTATTTCAGACTCACAAAAATGTCTGTGCATATAAATGGAAGAGAATGCGAAATACAAACGAATTACATAAATACTAACTAAAAACCCCTGTCATCATTCGAATCATCAATGAGGAATGGCCCAGGTGTTTTATTTCTTTTCATGTCATTTTTGATCATCTTAGATAGCCTAGATAGATAGATGGTGATTTAAATGTGGTTTAAAGTAACACGAGTTTACCACTCATGTTTAAAAAAAAAAAAAAAAAGGTATAGGCTATTATAGATCAGTTGTTTTTACCCTTAGAGCTGAAAGGGCGCCTGTCTCAATTCTACTGTGCGGGTATTTAGTAGCTTTGCAGCTTTTGCAACAGGATATGTTTTTCTTGGGAGAAGCTTTTACTATACATATTTCTCTCACGGGAAATAACAGCATCTAGTCATTTTAATGATATTATACCTTGGTCACAACAAAAAGTCCTGTGTGAATGTTATTTGGATATCATGGGAGATCAAAAATGCCATAAAATACAATTAAGACACTATTAGGTTATTAATGGATTCTGTAAATATACTGTGTATTCCTATGGGGATAATATAAGCTTTGTTCAGTTTTTCCCCGGGGTTTGTATGAGCAAAACGTGCCATCTACTGTTTCCTCTGGGTGCCTGCTGGTCCAGGCACTTCCTCACTACGTAGCAGTCAATCTGGGACCGACAGCCAGCTTTTTGGGAGCGGAAAAAAAAAAAAAAAAAAAAAAAAACCCTCCCCGGTATGTTTTAATGGAATGGGTGTAAATTGACTGATACTGGTCCTTGGAGGAAGGCGGCATGAGAAGGGATAGATTTGATTTTTGTGCCTGACGGCTGAGAATCTGACAAGGAAACTAGTTCCAACTTTGGAGGCAAGTTGTGTTTCTTTCCTCCGGTCCAGAGAGAAAGAGCAGAGGCACTGAGGGGGATCGGAATTTACCGGTGACACAAGTTTGAAGGGAAAACAGGAAAAAAAAGAGAAAGAACATCCACTCGTACATGGAGCAGCGAAATGTTCTTTGCAAAGTCCATTTCATTTTAATCACATGTTGAGGAGAGTTTGCTGACAAGAATAAAGCACAACGTCGATGAAAAGGCTGTTTCTTACTGAAAGAGACAATTTTCTGTTTTCTTTTCTTTCTTTTTTTTAACCTTGAAGAATAGCTCCAGCCATGGCGAAAAAGTATGATTTTCTTTTCAAACTATTACTCATCGGAGACAGTGGAGTGGGCAAAACATGTCTGATCATTCGTTTTGCTGAGGACAACTTCAACTCCACATACATATCAACCATCGGTACGTTGTTACACTGTAATCTCTATTCCTTATTACAATTTTCGCGTTTGCCTACAGCCTGCTGGTGTGCCTGGCCTGTGTGAGACTTGGGACAGCGGTGTGACATTTTTCTCTGTGGACTACTGACATTTCCTCCGTTATAAGTCTGACACTGAACAAACTCGTTTTCTCACTCTCTCAGCCTGGCTGCCTTCATGTCTGGGCTAGTCTGCGCTCTCACATTTCTCTCTTATGAACTTTTACACACCGTCTCGCACTTTTGTTTTGTTTTTTGAATGTGTGTGTGTGTGTGTGTGTGTGTGTGTGTGTGTGTGTGTGTGTGTGCTAAATCTTCCCTAAACCCTCTCCCCCATCTCTCCCTCAGATCTCATTTCTCTCACTTTGCTCCCCTCAGTAGATCCACCCACCATCATTCCTATCTCTTTTACCATCTCTCCATTCCCAGAAGAATAGTTGGCCTTCTGGCATGCACAGCTTGGGGAGGACAACCCCCTCCTCTGCCCCTCTCTCTCTCTCTCTCTCTCTCTCTCTCTCTCTCTCTCTCTCTCTCTCTCTCTCTCAGCCTGTCCATCCAACAGGAAACCCAGACAAAAACAAACCCACAGACAGTTTGTGTCGGCCTGTGGAGGGTACATCTCTCCTTTATGTCTGTTTGTGGCAGAGAAAGGCATGGACCCTCCATAGGAACACACCGTGAAAAGAGAAAAGCATAATGAACTGGATGTGGTCTCCTCCCCTCTGCTTATTGAGGGTTTAATTGGTGTGACCTATATATGATGTGTGTGTGTGTGTATGTGGCTGGGTGTGTGCATTTGTATCTCAGGCATTTAACTCATTGTCTGCTCTCCCATCCTACTGACCCCTCTCCTCTGCTCTTTCCCATCTCCCTGTTGTCTCCCAGGCATCGACTTTAAAGTAAAGACCATTGAGGTCGATGGGAAAAAAGTGAAACTGCAAGTCTGGTAAGAGAGCAGAGTTAGCCGGTAGCTGGTTGTTGTTGAATGCTTTGATTTGTATCTAGGAGGTGAGGCAGATAACAGCGTTGTGTTCAGCTTGTGTTGTTCTGTTCTCTGCCTGCCTGCATGGCTCATTTTCCTGTGAGGAAAGAGGAACCTCCCTCGAGTTCTCCATAACAAGACTTTATGACAGGGTTGATTGTCCAAGTATATGTCACAGATGGCCACCGTGGAGAGTCGCTTTTTGTTATATAACCGAGTGACTTCTTTCTCAGACTGCCCTGCTATAGGCCTGTGAAGCCATGTCAGGGCTGTGAGAATGAATGTAAAATGTATGAGTGCCCACTCTGCCACAACCCCAACATGGGCTGTGGACTTTGTATGGACTTCAATGTCATTTCCTTTTAAAGGCTTAGAGGCCAGGGATGTACCGTTTTATATTTTAACATCTGGCCAGGGACAACATATGAAAAGTAGCCTCTTTATCTAACACTGGCTCATTTACAGTCAGACTGCTAATGAATATGCACTTTCCATGATAAATAAATTAATAAAGAGAGAACTAAAATAAATATATCAGCAGACTAACTGGCATCGGCTGTTATCAGCCTGGAAAAGCAACATGTGTATCGGTCCAATTCTATTTTTACTACGGATTATGGAATCAGCATTTTGTGAACTTTTTTTCTTGGAGTGTGTCACTTAAAACAAATGTCAGCTTAGCAGTAGAATAAAACGGACATGGTCTTTTGCTTTGCATGTGTTCTGTGATTCTTATAAAAATGCATATTGGTATCAGAATCGGTTGTTTTGAGTGGGAAGTAGGGCTGAACAGTTCATCAAAACATTATTCAATTAACAGTATGGCAAAGACGGACAATATCCAAATTGTAGGAGGTGCAATGTTTTGATAAAGGTAAAATGTGTGACAGAATACCATTATGAATGAAGTATTATGGTGTCACAGAGATGCCCTGGCCTACAAATCATACTCTCTAGATGTAGGAAAACGTGTTTGTTTGATTGAGCAAAAATCACATTATCATAATTGTCATAGTTTTTCTCAGTGTAAATGAAAATTACGATGCAAAAATGTAATTACTTAATCATATTACAGTTGCATTATCTGTCAAAATAATTGCGTTTTTTACCTTATCATTTATCTCTAGTAGGTATATATTGATATCGGCCTCAGAACGTCATATTGAATCATCCCTGATTCATGCACCTTTACAGATTCAGTTGCAGTGGGCACAAAGTACCTGGTTTTTGACTTTGAAATGTGTGTGTGTGATTTGTATAGGGACACGGCAGGGCAGGAGAGGTTTAAGACCATCACCACAGCGTACTACAGAGGAGCCATGGTGAGCATGAGCAGCCTGCACAACAAGCAGACTGGATAATCACACTGACATCAGCGCTCCTTTGTGCTTGCTCTGTACCTTTGACTGACTCGCTGAATCCCCTTCCTGTGGCAGGGCATCATCCTGGTGTATGACATCACAGATGAGAAATCGTTTGAAAACATCCAGAACTGGATGAAGAGCATCAAAGAGGTGAAGCCGTTTGCTTGTTTGTGTGACACTGTTTGACTGTTTATTATCCACAACAAAACATGAGCAGTGACACCATGTTGGACATTTTACCAGGAATGACTGAAATGGAGCTTAATGAGCTGGATCCACGCCAGTCGTGACCGAGGGCTGGCCTTTATTTGCTGCAAAAAAGTGATTGCACAATAACTGGCATGATGAAACATTTTCTCTAATCTCTCTGTAATCCAGGCCTATTTCAATTTATCGTTTATTTCAGGAGGTTTAGTAATGTCTTCCGTGCTCTGTTCGTGATTGTGATGATTTGAGCTCACTGCAAGGCCCCGATTGTCTTTGAAGTGTGATTGATTCCGGTTGTTCGGTTCAGACTTTGTTGTGAAGAGATCTGCTCTGCTTCCCTTTGATCCCCTCTACTTAAAGGTGTCTACAGATAAGCGTACATACTCGTCTAAGTATGTCTGAACTGAACCCAATCAATTCACTGCTGCCCTCTCTTCCCAGAATGCCTCAGCTGGTGTCAGTCGGATGTTGCTCGGTAATAAGTGTGACATCGAGGCAAAGAGGAAAGTTTCAAAGGAGACCGGGGAGAAGGTGAGACGAGTCTGGCAGAAGTGCAATCACAGCTTATGCATCACATCATGTTGTTTTGTAATAGGAAAAGTAAAGGAGTGCTCCAATGTTTTGGGCAAAATACTCTTTTTCAGGCTTATGCAGACTGAGACAAACTACTGGATAACATTTTCACCTCTGTACGTCCAGTGGTTCGGTTTGGGTCCTGTGGGTGGGATTTAGTGTTAGCTCAGTATAAAGACTTGAAGTCTATGGGAGTTGTTAACCTAGCTTTGTTAAAGTGAAAAAGTAAACCTTTCAGCAACTCCGAAGTTGTCTTATTTGCACAGTGTATTGTGTATTTGAAGTACACATCTTGGAATTGAAAAATGAAAGTCGTTTTGGGAGAAATTAATTTGTGATGGATCTTCCTATACCTTCAGCAGTGACCGGATCATTGAGCTAGACAGAAGGATAAATGTTTTCAGTGTTTACAGGTCTGCCACCCAACTTCTCCTAAAACTCTCATAAAAAAAAAAAAAAATCCAAAACATGTATTTTAAATACACATGATCCACTGTGTAGATAAGACAGCTTCAGAGTTGCTGTAAGGTTCATTTTTTTCACTCTGACGGAGCCAGCCTAATGACCCCCCATAGACTTACATGTAAAAATGGTATCAAACATCTTGTCTCAGTCTGGGTAAGTCGAGAAAAAGAGTGTTTTGCCCAAAACATTGAGCTGTTCCTTTAGTTGGAGCCAGTCAGAGAATAGCAGTTGGATGCATTCAAAATTTACCGCATTGTCATGCATAGTAATCAGTGTTTTCACTGAGTCAGAAATGACAGGAATGAGGACATGTTGACAACTTCTTTGGATTGATTCTTACCAATTAAAGTAAAGGAAGGGGTGATTGTCTTTGGCTACACACAGTTTGTTGTAGCAGCTTCACATTTCCATCTGAAAAGGAGGAGGAAGTGTGTATTACTCCATATCCTGATGCACTATAATCAGGTCCTTGTTCTGTTGTTGACAGCTGGCAAAAGATCATGGGATCCGGTTCTTTGAGACCAGTGCAAAGTCCAGCATCAACGTCGAAGAGGTGAGAGAGGAGACAGACTGTATGGTCCTTGTAACGACAACACAAGGCTTATCCTTTGGTTTATGAACTTGATCGATCACGACTGAGCAAATGTTACGCTTGATTGATCGTGACTGAGTAAATATACACCAGCAGCACACCTTCATACCTATTTTTTCTTTCTGTTTCTCTCTCTTGCTTGCTGTCACTGTCTGTGCCTCTGTGTAAATCTACTTGTCTATCTGTCTCTTTATCTATGTAGTCTTTTATGGCTCTGGCACGAGACATACTACAGAAGTCCAACAAGAAACCGGTAAGTCAGAAATACTGAGTGGCAGCAGTAGCTCCTCATATGACAATTTAGAAATCAGCCCATAGACATATACAGCGTTATTTATGTTTACTTTGTATGCATTTTCATGTCAAATGTTGAAGTGTTTTTTTTTTTTTTCTTCTGCTTTTGTCTGTGTACGTGCTTGGTTTGCAGGGCCCCACAGGTCGAGAGGTGAAGATCACCAGCAGCACAGAGAAGAAATCCTCCAAATGTGTTCTTCTCTAGATCTGCAGCTAATCTAAGAACGCATCAGTATTACAGGGGGAACGGAGGAATTTACAAGTCCTCTGTCTCCATCTGGTGGGCTCAAATATCACACAAATACAGGTGCCAAAAGTGTGTTTTTATGCCAAACTACTCCATATATGTTTTGTACTCTAGACAGACAACTAACTTTCAGATTTCTCCTTTGTTTGCTATGAAACAACACTGAGTTCATCCTTGGGCATTTTGCAATGGAGCATTCATTTGTGCGTTTGAACACTGCCTTCATTTAATCTAGAAAGTATTTTGTGCCGCATCTCCTGTGAGGGTGCTAGCGTGATAATGTGGTGATGTGTTACACAGCTCAGCACACAACACCGGTACAGCGTTTCACATATCAGTCTCCATCATGGCATCAGGAGTTTTGTTCAGCTACATGTTACGCTCTGTGATTCTCCAGCTCATCGCCACATTATCAGCACCAGAGGAGTTCTGTACAGTGTCTGATGTAAAGACCAGTGTGTGCCTTTTGTATGTTTATTTGTTTTCAATCTTTATTTCATCAGCAGACTGGATAGCACCAACAGCTCAGAGGCAGTGAGGAGTAGTTTGATGTACACCAGGGATACTCATGTAATTCAGGCCAGGGGCCAGTTTTGGAAAATGAAAAGGCACCAGGGGCCGCTGGGTAAAATGAGCCATTATTGACTTCTTTCCTTTTCAAAATGCATTATTGAATCCAAAAGTTTTCCACTCTTATTCAAATCAAATTCAGTTTGTCATGTTTTGAGTACTACAGGTCCAGGAGATATTTTACAACATATTTATTCCATGGGGCATGTCACTGATCCTGCTACATGGACAGAAATATGACTGATGATGATGATTGTGATGATGATGATTAATGACATATAGTGTCAATAACATCGGTTTCAGTGATCTCATACGATAACTCCATAAAGTATTCACATTTGCTCTCAGTGACCCATAATCAAACATTTTCATTAGCATTGCCCTTTCACTTTTGACTGCTCAATTTTTTAAATCAATTGATTTTGTATCATGTTACATCAACACTGAGGCCAAACAGACATTCCATCCCTGCTGTGCCATTTGAGCCACAGGGGCACATTTTGTTTCCCCACATTTTTTTAGTGGCAAAATCTGATGCCACATGGAAATCTTTCGAGAGCATATGAAGCGTATTAGTGTATGAAGCTTTAAATGTGGAGAAAATTAATAATTTTGAAATTATTGTTGTGTTTGTGCAACCGTTTCCTCATTCTTTGGCTGCCAACAGGAGAGGTGTATGACTGCACACAGTATCATTGTACATTTAGCAGTATCAGTGCAATAGATGCCAATCAATATGGAATCTCTTGAGTTTTAAATGAGAATTATCCACATCCTACGACAAACTGAAAGCATAAGTTCTTCCTCCTATAATGAATCAAGCTATTTGTTGCAGGCTGTGTGGTTTAATAGCTTAAACTAACACTGGTGGTAAACAAGCCGTTTCCATGTATGAAGGGGTTGAGAATGTAGAAGAGAGGCATAGAGATAAGTGCAATATGAGACGATGAGTGGAGAGATGAAAGAATGATGGATGAAGCAAGGGAATAGAGAGGATGAGAGAGGCTGGGATGAAGCGATGCTCCTGTGTCACTCATTTTGAATTGATTCAGTCAGACTTGCCTTTTATCTAAAGTGCTTGCTAAATCTCTTTCCAAACACCCTAGCCATGTCAGATGTGAGGTGTTCCCTACTCCAAGATTGCTCAGATCATTTCAAATTATGTCTTCTTCTTTCAGTTTTCCCCCTGCACAGTTATTTCCGCCTTCCCATTCCTCTTTTACACTTGTTAAACATCCTCTGTCTATTCAGTTGTCACAGGACTTTGTATTTAGTTTACACACCTGCTGCTTACTGAATAAAACTAAAAAAAAGAAAAGAAACAGAAAAATCTGGTCTCTGTGTGTACAAGAGATTGCAATTTCCTGTGAACACACTTGCAGAGATTTGAGCACACCTTTGAACTTTCACAGAGGATTTTTGCACCCAGCTGATGCTCTTGTTCATAAAAAATCACCAGCCTTGTTAACAACAAGGGGCTCCATATCTGCAAGGACACTTAAACAGGAGCCGTAACACTGCTGGGACCTTCCGCTTAGGGGGAGGTCTCTCTCACAACTGGGTCACCCTGTCGTCTTGATTTTAACTGTGAAACTGCCGTCGCAACGGGATACACTGTGTTTTTTTTTTTATTCCTTCATCGTATGGGACGACTGCAGCAGCGGCCGCTAGAGCCTGTCGCTAGGCAACCACCCCTCCTCAGCATCAGCACCACGACGGTACTCGCGCTCTGCCGCATCTCCGCGTTGGCTGCACGTTCTGCGTGCCTTGTCATCACGCTGGGCAAGCGTCGGTTTGCAAACATACAATTCTTTTCCATCTACAGAGCTAAACTAGAAAAAAGAAATAAATCGAGGAGGAGGGAGGAGGGGCAAGTAATACAAACGTGGATGCATAAATAGACTAAACCGAACGCAGGTAACCTATGTTATGCTCACGTGACGTCGTGTGGGAGGCAGTGAGGAATAGCTGTCCAAGATACGCGCGCACACACACACACACACACACACACACACAGGCTGAACGGGATGCCCGCGTGACTGCAGGGAGGAAAGGGGCGGCGGAGGGGGGGTCTAGGTGCGTGTGGACCACCGCAAAACTCCTGTGGTGAAGATGGCAAACACCGAAATCTCTGAGGATGGACTCGTCATAGCCTAGTTGCCATTTTTGTCGTGCAGTCTTAAAATCGATGAACGATATGTAGTTCCCGACTATTTCGATACAGTTATTCCCGCTTCCCGTGTGAACCTGTCTCGTCTTGGCGTTAATGTCCTCACCATCTTCCTCCAGTGGCAAAATGTGGACCTGACATTAGGACGGTGGTGGGGGCGCACATGTTTTGGATGTTGCTGTTCCTGACTGGACAGACGAACGGACCGACCCATGCCTGTTTTGGTGAGCGTAAAGGTTGGCTTTTAATGGGCGAAACAACGAGGAATCGGCTTCTGTATATGGGATGCTTTAGGGCTTGCGGCCTTGTCGGTTCTCCAGTTACCGCAATGCCACGGGCTAAAGGAGGGAGAGGTGAAAAGCAGGTGATGGAGAGGTGGCAGAGGAAAAAAGGAAATGAGCCTAACAAGGAAAATAAAATTGCAGAAAAGTAGTCCCATTTTGTGTTGTAGTTTTGTTAGCCGGAGAAGAATGGCTGAAGAGCAGAGGCATATGGACTATTGAGCTGGCTACAGTGGCCTCTGAACTGCATGGGGTGAAAAAGACTCTGTATATTGACTGAAACATTCTTAGCATCGTGACTGGAGCGTCAGATGAGGTGTGTACAGTGGGTATGAGTGTGTAGTGGCTGCTTATTTCTCAACTTTCTGCTGACCAAGTTCTTGGACTCACTGACTGGACAATAGTGCGCACCATGGGGGATTGCGCAGAGCCTGTGGCACCTGCCAGTGCAAGGCTTGGTGCATAATTGTGACAGAGTGGATTTCTCAGTCTGACAACCCAGCACACATAAGTGCCACTGATGACTCTCCCATGTTTACCTGCCTAGCATAACTTTGTTTTATGAAGCCTGAGTAAGTTCCTTAAGTAAAACCTTTCCTAGCAAAATCCCCTGAACATGCCTTCACCATCAGACTCCAGCAGTGTGGCTTCGGCCTCGGGGTCCCGAGGTTGGTCAGACAGCCGTCGGGGTATGTCGGGCCGTGGGCAGGGTGGTGCGCGGCTGCTGTTGTACCTGGGGCTGTGCCACCTGGGCCTGGGTGCCATGGTCCTGGCCTTCTCCTTCACCAGCATGGCCTTTACCTCCTCTGCCCGCGTGCGTCAGTCTTGCCCAGTCTGGGCTGGATTCTTTGTAAGTATAGAACTGCCTGCCAGCAATACATAAGAAATATACACTACTGCAACAGAGATCTAAGGGTGTGTTTGTTTTGGTGTGTATGTTTCCAGGTAGTGGCATCAGGGATAGTTGGGATCATCTCATGGAGGAAGCCTCTGACTCTGATGGTGAGTATATATTAATCTCTAAAAGTCAACACATTGCCAATATGTTATTCAGAAAATGTGAACACTGGAGTTCCTGAACCAAACCTTGCCCCTGCTTGTGTTCCTGCACAGGTATCACTGTTCATGCTGCTGTCTGCAGTGTGTGTGATCCTCAGTCTGGCTGGCTCAATGCTCTCCTGTCAAAATGCACAGATGGTCAAATCAATGCTCACCTGCCAGGTGCATAACATTATCCCTGGGTTATCTTCTGCCACATGCTGAAATGCCCTTCTAACTAGATGCATGTTGAGTGTGCCAGGAATAGTTGTCAGCTGGGGGGGGATACGTCTTGTTGATCAGTGTTCTGTTTATTTGTATGTGTGTAGGTGGAGAACGGTCTCTGTGTGTGTTGCACACCCACTCACTCCTGCTCCATCACAGAGGAGGAGACCCTGGTGCTCTACCTGAATGCTGACTGCCACTCGGTCAGACATCAGCTGAAGGTGGGTGAGATGTGTGCTGCACTTGTTTACTGTTGTTTTTTTTGTTTGTTTGTTTGTTTGTTTTGTTTTAGATTATTTGGGGCATTTCTGCTTTATTAGACAGTGACAGTGGAGAGAGATTGGTAAGACAGGGCAGAGAGAGGAGATGACATGCAGCAAAGGGTCTGGGCCACAGTCAAACCCAGGCTGCTGCAGCATAGCCTTAGTATTACACTCTACACAGTGAGCCACTGGGGCGCCCCTTGCTTGCTATTGTTTTAATCAGTGATCTTGAATAGGTCTTACCACAAACCTCCCTCATACATTTCTATAAATAAATTACCTAGGTGTTGTAGGATGATGCTTTTCCTGAATAAAAATTTCTCTGTAGGACCTGCTGTTCAGCGCATGTGGTCTCAGTATCCTCTCCACCATCATCTGCACCCTGTCCACTGTGACCTGCAGTATCCATATATTCTCCTTGGACCTTGTGCACCTGGTGAGCAGACACAGCATCACCTCTCAGGAAACAAACAGGCTTTCTTCAAATTACTAAACACTGTGCAAAAGCAATTCCCTGCTTATTCACCCCACGATTCATGGTTTACATTTGAATACTGAACATTATTTTGCACAAAAGCCCATTACTGTTTATCTGTAGTATGATCTTGATGTGTCTCTCGCTCTTCCTGTCTAGCTGGCCCCTCATCGCTCTCGTTCCGTCAACCCAGAATGCACCACTCCCCAGGATGCCTTCCTGACCAACATCATGGACTTCGAGGAGTTTGTTCCACCCATCCCTCCTCCCCCGTATTACCCTCCCGAGTACACCTGCAGCTCTGAGACAGATGCCCAGAGGTACCGCACACATTTCATAAATATACATCAACATTAATCTAAGCATGTACTTAGATTAATAAATACATTAAAGACACATTTTACTCACGCATATGAATATAACTCATGAATATTAATGCATGAATATACAATTTATTGTTTGGTATTCTTATACATAGCATCACGTATAATGGCTCTATGGAGAGTCCTGTTCCTCTCTACCCCACTGACTGCCCTCCTCCTTATGAAGCTGTGATGGGACAGAGAGCCGCCAGCCAGGTGAGCACATCGTGTGTGTGTGTGTGTGTGTGTGTGTGTGTGTGTGTGTGTGCGTGTGCGTTTATGACGTGCGTTTGTGTTTGTGTAAGCGTCCATCGCCAATGCTAATTTTGTCTACTGTGAATGTCAAGGCAACGGTGTTTGACACCCACGGCACTGAGCTGTCTGGAGAGAGAGCAACTTCTACTGCCTTCAGTGGAGAAGGTGAGAAACCAGCACATGTGGTCTCTGATTCACTTTTGTTTTGTTAACAAAAGTGTGACTGTGGTTCATATCAAAACCAACTATTACTAAGGATGATTTGGGAAGATAATACACAGCATTATTATGAAGTTACTGGTGCAAAATACTTAAATTTAAATAAATCTAAATCTAATCTAAATCTAAATTCAAACACATGCAACACATGTAATGCTCTGTATACATATTTTAGTTAAAATGATAATAATTGCATGACTTGGATTTTCGGCTTAAACTGAGATATCCATCACCGAAGAATGTGAACCATACCCTTGTTAAGGGTTTCTGACACGGCAGTTCAACAGTCTATTGATTGTAGTGAGTTATTAGGTTATCTTAGTCAGTTATTAGGTTATTGTAAGACAGTGCTTGCAACATCTGGCAGTAATATGTTAAATGAAATCATCATTTGTGATGCTGTTTGGCTGAACAACAATCTCTGTCCAACATGCATATTCAGCGTTTTGTAAAGTTACGCCTCCAACATTTCTGCATATCTAAAAGAATATTTGAAGTCGTTGCCTTTCCTGCTGGTTAAGCTTGTTTATATGTCAAGTCAAGTTGTAAGCCTGAGGTTCAGATAAACACGATTGCTCTGTACAGTAAGAAAACATGGCATGATGCTCAGCCAGTTCGGTCAGTCCTGTTTTTTCTCAGTTTGGCATTCATGATAACAGACTGCCGTTTTATCATCATCAGTGTCCATGGACAGTGGATCTCTGCTCATGTCAGAGATTGTGGACATCCCTGATGATTCCTCCCCTTCTGAGGATTCGTGTCTGATGGAGGTTGGGGTGAGGACCCAGGGGGAGAGGGGACACAGCATCGCTGCTGAGAGGGGAGATGGGGGAGACACAGGGGAGTACATCAGCTTTCGTGGACCTCCGTCCCAGACACCAGAGAGTCCTCTGGCAAGCGGACCCAGAGCCAGACGCTTCTTCAGAGGAGAGAGGTCAAACTC
Organism: Myripristis murdjan; assembly: GCF_902150065.1. Taxonomy (NCBI): domain Eukaryota; kingdom Metazoa; phylum Chordata; class Actinopteri; order Holocentriformes; family Holocentridae; genus Myripristis; species Myripristis murdjan. Next base: position 19,750,204 of record NC_043995.1, read on the forward strand.
CTGCTCTTCACCCAGTACAGCTACCACCACATACAGGTACTGATAAGCACACACACACACACACACACACACACACATCCATACAATGTTACACGGACTGTAATAGTATATAAAGCATGATATCATGAGTTGATGGTGATCTCATATCTAAACATATATGAACATACCATAAATGCCCCTACACCGGAAAAATGTTGTCATATATGTTAAACATACAGTAAAATATGAACCAAGTATACAGAAAATATCCCCGCTGGATATGGTGATATAGCCTATGTGCACCCATGTATGTTGAAAATATATGTGTTATTTCAATATAGAGAACAACATCCTTATATGGTCAAATATGTGAACCCATACCTGCTCAACTTATGTATATAAAAGAGAGAGCTGGTGACTCAAAAAACTAGGGATGGCACACATAAATGCAAAATATGTAAGACATATGTCTGTATGAAAATGTTCCAAATTCTAATGCATTTCATATATGGCTATGTAATACTGGCATAGTGCATGTGCCACATATGTTGGATATTTTACCTGTGTGATTCTGTAGAAAAAAAGATGTTTTCAGTTAAGAGGTTAAAATAAATCCAGTACCCGATACAGCAACACATGTACACCCACTCAGAAATGTTCTGTTTTTGACTCCATCCTCAGTTCTCCTGTGATATCGTCTAGGTCTCCGGTATTGCGTCGCCAGGCCATGCTAACTAGTAGCTGTTCCCAGCTGGAGATGATAGGTGCTGCTGCCTCTCGACAGCACTCCTCCATCCCAGAGATTCGGGTTCGCCCCTCCACCCCGTCACGACAGGGACCCGCCTCGGCCTCCTCCGCCTCCTCAGCTGCCAATGAGCAGGGCGGTCAGGGTAACGGGCTGCCCCTCCCCCGCCAACCCCTGTACCTACGCCGAAGGATTGGGAAGAGTGAGAAAGACGGAGGTGGCGCAAACAGGGAGACTGATGGGCTCTTGCGCCTTGTGAGGTCACACAGTGAGCCAGGCCTGGGCTCCGCTGGTAAGTAAGATGTCACCAATATTAATAGATATGAGTATCTCAGTTTCCCTAACCTCTTCCCATCCCCCCATCTTTCATCCCTTCCTGTCTCCTCAAGGTGACTTTATCGGCTCAGTGGGCAGTAAGGATGGCTCTCAAACATCCACAGAGACAGGTTAGGGGCCTGTTTCTAAATAGTTTAAAGGTATGATAAAAGACAAGAATCAATGCCTTTATGACCAGTCTTCCTCTCTTTTTCTGGCTCCATCTCTCACAGGACCGTCCTCTGAAGCATGTCTGTTGCCCCGCACACCTCTGCCTCCCGCTGCAGCTTTGCCCAGGAAAGGCAGCATGAAGGCAGCAGCCACAGGGACACAGTTGCCCTCGAAACCTCCCCCAACCTCGCCGCTGCGTTTACCTAAAGACTGCCACCGTTCCCTGGGTGACCTTAAGGTCTGACTAAAACTGTCAGCACAGTAAAACATCACACCCTAAGACAACAGTTACAGAGTAGCTACAGACTTTGACTGTTCACATGTAAATGAACACTGAGTAAATGTTTGACTGTTGCTCTCTCTTTCCATCGTGCCACTCCTCTTCCTATCTAATCTTCAGGTGACCCGAGTTCTGGTCGCTCGCTTCCTGCAGCGCTCTAAACGCAACCTAGCGCCCTCTTCCGAGCATGTGCAGGGGAGTACAGGGCAGGGGCCTAAAAGGAGGGGTGGAGCTGAGCCCAACGCCACCAACCACCTGCCTTTGGAGCAGGTATACTTCTGATTCAATTCTGATTTTCATGATTTTATTTATTCAGCTACAGATTACAATCATTGTCACTAAAATTACCTGAATCCTAAAGCTTCTTTTCTATCATTTCTACACTGAGTTAAATAGCTAACTTAATGAGGATCATTAAAGGAATATGTAACCCAAAAAGTCTATATTTTGTATCATTTAGTTACCCTGAGTTATCATGAATGTCAGATGAAAAATGTTTTTAATCATTTTTAATCATTTTTCTCATGAAGAGCAAATGTTCCCAAAACTGTGGCCCTTTCTGTTAGAATGGAGTTGATGAGCAGTTTATACCAGTAGAAGCGGAAAAGGATATTATGCAAACATCTGACTCAAATTCTTAAATTCTGTGTGTTGCATAATCCAAGTCTTGACTCTCCATTTGCATGTTCAGTGTGTCTGTGCTCTGTGAACATGCAGGTCTGTCGCACACAGGTGCTTGTGTGTGAGCCATTCTCTGGATATGTCTTATGTAGTAATATTTTAGCAAAACTACATTGGTTTGGGAAATAGTGAACATACAAATGGAGATTCGGGGATTGGATTGTGGTGCGTGAAGACTTAAAACAGATATTTTCATATCCCTTTAATCTCTGTTACGCATGTGATTAAGAACTTTATTTGCTGGACATTCGAGACAAAAAGTTAGTAAAAGATACAAAACATATAGTTTTGGGGTGAAGTGTTCCTTTAAGTGCTGCTGCCAGTCATGACCTCTGCTGATTGTCTCTACTTCTCTCGGATGAAATTGTTTTCAGGTGTTGCGTAACACCTGGGGCACCAGCCGAGGACACCCCAACTCTCATCCCCATCACCCTCATCACCGTGGACACCACCATTCCCATAGCGACAGCCGGCACAACCGACGTCATAGCAACCGGGCCCCGGCATCAGAGGGGATCCACCTGCGTAGCTGTGGAGATTTAAGCTCCTCCTCCTCTGCATCACTACGGCGATTAGTGACACCCCATCTACCACATGGATCGTCAGGGGCTCTCTACTCAGAGTCGGCACTGTGAGGACAAGAGGAGGGGAAATGAAGGATTGAGAAAATATAGGGGGGATACAAAATAAGTGGTAGTATTAAGGGAGATGGGGATCGGAGGAAAAGAAGCAAGTTTATGATAGAATGAGCAGTACGGAGAGGCCCAGGCAGGATTCAGGTGGGACATTTGTGACACATTAGATGGAGACAACTAAACTTTGAAAGTCTTCCCCCTCCGTTTGTCATCACCCTATCCTGAAACCAACTGTGCAAATGGCCTTATTCAGTGGTGCTCTTTCCTGCACTGAACGTCACCCCAGCGCTCACTCCCACTAGAGGCAGTGGGAGGAAGTAGCTGCAAGATGCCCGTTACTGGTCAGTTTGGCTCATTTCCTAACAGAACTGGAGGTGATCACACACACAGAGATCCGTGATTGCCCCAATGCAACCTACAAGGAGCGTCCTCTCATTTCCTCTCATCGTCTCTATGCTCATCTGGAAACAACCAGATCACATTCCCCTCAAGACTTGAGATAGGACTCTACAAGCAACACACACTGTACCACATACTCATGGATTGCAATATGCTTCTGGCTCCTTTTGTACATTGTTTGCTACTTATCCAGAGAATTGCTCAGGTTAAGTGATCATTGAAACCCCTTATTTTGTCTTCCATTGGTAAAAATGGCATTCTACTACCCTATCCACACATTAGCCAAGTACATTATGTAAGAAATACAGAGATAAGAGTGTACACGCACAGAAATGCTCCTACACAGAAAGCTCTTTAGTTTCACAATCACGTTAAGTTTTTACTGAGTTGCTAGTTTTCTCTTTTTCTTATGTACAATTCAAATGACCACTCTCTCCATCCTGGTCCACCTCCACACCGGCCTTCACAGAGAGGCAGCCAGCATTTCGAACACTGACACACTGACGTATTCACATACATGGGTCTGTCACATTTACAGACACGTGCGCAGCCTTTAACATGTCTTGTCTTCGGGAAAGCCCCAGGACACGGTGGTTTGATTTGAATATGTGCATGTTTTGCTACAGGCTCCCAAGTACAGCAGGAACCTTGTGCATTAGATCCTGACCTACTGTGTAACTAACTAACTTGTCCTCAGAATGTCTTTATCTGCATGTTTTGACAGTGCTTCTCCCTTTTTCCCTCTTGCACCCAAGACCTTTGATAATTGCCCTTTTGAAAATGATTTGTGTTATTAGCCAGTTGAAAGGGAAGATCCGAGTCATAGATATATGCAGTGTTTCTGCGCTGTCCTCTGGATGGCTACAGACATGCTACTGTGTGGTAATTTGATTGGGCTTGAAGTCGCGTAAGCACTATCCAGGTGTATCTATGACTCAGGTGGAGGCAACCCTATCTTGTATAAAGAAGTGTAAATTGCAGCATGACTCTGGTGGGAGTGAAGAGTCTTTTGCAATAAATGTACAGATGTATTTGTTTAGATGTTGGGCATCAGGCAATGTGTCGGCACAGTCCCTTTGGATTTTAGAGGAATGGAGATGAGGGTTAAAGGAAAAATAATAATAACCTTGGATTGCTGGCACTCCAGTGACAATGAGCATCTGATGGGTCTGGCAGGTCTGGATACTGGATGTTTGGAGTGTCTCAGATTGGACTTAAAAGTTTCTTTGTTTTTTCGAGCGGAGGAAAGATTTTTTGGTGTACTCACTAAGTGATGACATTGGGTCCATATCAGTAAAGGCACATTTTGAATACACTCATATGTATGTAACTGATTTTAAAGTTTTACACGCATATACACTTAGTCTACACACAAACACAGGCACACACACACATATACACACACACACACACACACACACATGCACATACACTCTCTTATTAAGGCACTGAGCTGTGTTTCTACCTCCTGTCTTGCATATGAAAATATTATTTATTTGAAGAAATGTATATCTGTATGGCAGGCTTAAGAGGATAGAGCCTTGATACCTGAATAATAAATGTATCTACATATGACACCTATTCCAAATTTTAAATGCAGTGTCAATGGCAAAACTTTTAATGCAAGTTATGTATTTCAACCTGTGAAATAAATTATAGACAACAAAAAACGTCAACATGTGGGCTTTTTGTACTCGTTGTGGGGATAAAATTATCTTTTAGAAATATACTCAAATGTCAATGATAGGCCACGTTCTTTTCCACCCTTCTTGGTGTTTTTTTTTTTTTTTTTCAACAACAACAAATCTGCACTAAAAGGATGAGCGCCAGACAAATCCCACCACTTAGACCCCGCCTCTTCTCAAATCCTATTGGTCAGCCGCCGGGAAAGCCCATCCTGGTTCGATACAACCGGCGAATGAGAGCGCCCGATGTCATATGATGCCTTGAGAAGCCACGCCCACACGTACCACTCGCGAGGAATCTAGGGAAATTTAGTTCTCTAACGGCTGCGATAAAACGGACGTTAACGAGACTAGGAACTACAAACCACTTGTGCTGGTTTCGGGCAGCATTTAGCATCTTTTTAGTTTGACAGCAAGACACAGAAACACCACAGGAGTGATTCCTCTGTTTTCTTCACCAGACCTGACTCAAAACACGGGACTATCATGGTGAGGCTGTTTAAACTCTTCCTTTTAACGGCTGATGTGTGAATAAAAACCCTAACCGTCGCTACATGCTCCTTGGCGACCTGCAGCAGTCGCTATAGCTCAGTTGACAGGACTGGATGCAGGCAGCAAACCAAGCTAACGTCAGCCAATGCTTATGTTTATGTCAAGGTAACTAGTTAGCCAGCCAGCTAATAATAGTAATTCCCTTTATCTATTCTTAGCCGTTGTTTACTGGCTAACTGACCGATGGCTCTAGACGTAGCTAGCTTTGTGTTTTGCTTTAGCCGGAGGAAGTCACTTATTTGTGTTCCATGACCGCAGAATCAAATGAAAGATTGACCTTGTCAGACTGTGAACAGCTTAACGTAAGCTAGTTAACGGCATATCTGGAATGAGACGCTTGTTGAGCTTTCTCCTCAAAGCCCCTGAGAGACTGTGGATAGTACGCAGCGTGTGGTTCGCCGTGGCTCCGCTGAAGTTGTTCCATGTTTGTCCTCCGCTGTCCACCTGGTCTTTGCAGGGAGACACTGCTTGCAATGGGTCGCACAGTAAAAAGGCGTTGCTGTCGGACCCCCAGCTGTTTGACGCCCAGTTTGAGGACCTGGTGACTGAGCTCACAGAGAGGGACCTCACTGATCCTGTGCTTGTTGATGCCCTGAAAAGGCTGAGAGAGGTATGTTATGTGCTCTGTGTTGGGTAGAGTTTCTATATGCTCTATATGCGAAATGCATGTAATTACTGCTGCAAGTGTATGCAGAAATCTTTCTTTTTCACTCTTAGGTGTTGGTGTACAATGCACCTGGCGGCAAGAGGAACCGAGGCCTCTCTGTGATTGGCTCATTGCGGGAGCTTGTCCCACCCACTCAGCTCACCCAGGATGTAGTGCAACAGGCTCTGCTGGTTGGCTGGTGCATTGAACTGGTGAGGGCATGTCCTGTACCAGTTCATATTGAACTTGTGGTTGTATGCTTTAACATCAGTAAGACTGAATTTGCTATTTGCACACCAGCTTCTCGCTAAAGCCTCAGCTCACAAGCCCAGACTAAGACTTCCCGCTGTAATGATGATAATTTACACTTGGTGGAGATGTCACTGTCTTAACATCACTAACCATCTCTGCTCTGTCTCTGTTGCTTTTAGCTTCAGGCTTTTTTCCTAGTGGCTGATGATATCATGGATGCATCTGTTACTCGGAGAGGACAACCCTGCTGGTACAAGAAGGTGAGACTGAATATCTTTGTGTACGTGAAGACTAAAATAAGCTTTTTAGAGTTGGTGGTGTGCCAAACATCTAGTGTAAACAATTTGTGTGTTTGTTTTTTTAAGGATGGAGTAGGTCTGGATGCCATCAATGATTCCTTTCTCTTGGAGGCAACCATCTACAGACTACTGCGCAGTCACTGCAGGGACCAGCCCTTCTACATCCATCTGCTGGAGCTCTTCACAGAAGTAAGACTTGATCTAAATTGACATACATAGATGCATACATACACTACATATACATGCAATTCAGAGAAGACAGGTGTGTCACAGGTGCTTTGTGTGTTTCAGACAACTTTCCAGACAGAGCTCGGCCAGGCTCTGGACCTTATGACTGCTCCCCCTAACCAGATCGACCTCAACAGATTCACCTTGGAGAGGTGAGAAAGGGCAGAACATTTGAAGGGGGGATATAAAACATGTGGATTTTGAATGGTTGCAAGCTAGACTAAAATGTCAGTTTCCAAAATCTGGGTGTCAAGAATTCCTGTCTTTATCTTTCAGGTATAAAGCTATTGTAAAATATAAGACTGCCTTCTACTCTTTCTACCTCCCAGTGGCAGCAGCAATGTACATGGTGAGTGTTTATATGGTAGATGTGAACTCACAGGCATGTTGATGACAAAGAAAAAGGGTGAACAGATGGCCTAAAATTTAAAGAATTGAGGAATCCGCTAAAGATTGTCCACTTTTAGCCCCTAGAGCAGCTGGCACGTTCTAGATGGGTTAATGTGAATAAGTAACACTTTTCCCTCCATCAAAACTAATTGTCAAAATACCCTTGAGCAAGGAGCCCCTGCTTGCACCAATAAATCCACACAGTGGATAACAGAAGGCTGAGGGTGCACTGGGCAGCTCCTGGGTAAATGTGTCTGGCTGTATGAATGTGAAGCAGTGCCTTGCTGAAAAAGAGCATGCATGCATAACAAATCCTGCCTGCATAAATATAGGCTAAAAATAATACAACAACAGCTTTTCCTACAGGTCACGACATGTCAACTATATAGTCAATAAATCAACTGAAACGTGGCCTCCTGAACATTCTTAGGTTGCAATTTATTAATTTTATTGCACATTTTATTGTGACAACGTTACTGTAACTGATGTGCTACTACACTTTGTGTCACATGATCATGCTCCAGGCAGGGATCGAGAGTGAAGAGGAACACAACAATGCAAAGCACATCTTACTAGAGATGGGAGAGTTCTTCCAAATACAGGTAATTTAACATATACATCATTCAGTCATATGGCAGATTTTACAGTCTTATAAGAGCACTAATTCCAATTAATATTGATTGCCAGGATGACTACTTGGACTGTTACGGTGACCCTGCTGTGACGGGAAAGATTGGCACAGACATCCAGGATAATAAATGCAGCTGGCTGGTAGTGACAGCCCTGGGAATCATGAGCCCTGAGCAAAGAGCAGTGCTGGAGGTCAGACATCACAAACTTTTGATGACGCTTAATTCATAATGTATTATTGTGCTGAATTGTATGCAAAGATGTTGTGGCCCAGACATACTGAGATTAACCTGAACAAATGTGACCATTGGTAATGTTACTACATCAAAACTTCACTGATGAAATATGTTCTTCACAATAAACATCAAGAAGAGGTGGAAAACATCAGGATAGGACAACATTAGTTAATGCATAATGGAATAAATCCAACACTTGTATCAAAGTGCTATGCATCTGCAATTGAACAATAACACTGTGACAGATTTGAGTAAGAATTGATAAGATAATGATAATCTATGAAGTGCAGCATCAATAAGAATGAATGCTATTTTATAGATAACTCTCATCTAATTTGTGCACAGTCTATGCAATAAGATGCTGCTTCATTTGTACATTAGTAAAAGTCTTCATTATTTTCCCCCCTGCAGGCATGTTATGGGCGCCATGATGATGCCAGTGTGGAGAAGGTCAAAGCGCTGTACAACACCCTGCAAATGCCAGCACTGTACCACAAACACGAGGACGAGAGTTATGAACGCTTACAGAAACTCATTGCTTGTCATGCCCAAAACCTTCCCCACTCAGTCTTCCTAAACTTTGCCAAGAAAATCTACAAAAGGAACAAGTGAGAAAGAGCTGCGGTCTTTTGAGGGGATATTTTATATAATAGGATTTAAAAAGGGTCAGTTAAAGTAGCCCAGTTCCATTTGGACTCTTATCTTATTGACACATTGCTCAGCACCTCTTACACTACCTTTTTAATGCTAGAGGTGTTGGGAGAGGGATATGGCAGGGACCAGCACAGAACCAGGCTCTGACTCTGCAAAAATGAACCCAGACAGAATTGTGATTCATAGCAGCTCTTGAGGTAGTATTTTTTACTTTATACTTCTCAGTAATTTGTATATTTGCTTGTGAATGTTGTCAAAAAAAGCCTGTCTCTTTTTCTGTGTCAGCTATTTATTTAACCCAATGCACAATATGCACTGTCATCTGACATTTCTTCACTCTAAAATCCCATGGATTTGATAAGGGTGACAGCAGCATGAATTTTACATTGATTGATTTGGCTTTCATCCCGCCCAGCAGAATGTATAGTACCACCTCTGTTGAAAATACTAATACCAGTAAGAGAAAGAAAACACATCACTTCAAAGTCATTTTGATTAAGCAGGGGTACATATTCTTTATTAAATGAGGACCACTGGGGAAAAAAACAGTTGATATACATCTCATATTTGGACAGAATCAAAACTGATAACCTTTCATATTTCCTTTATTTTCTTAAAGCTGCTGCAAAGTCTGTCTACTGCTCTGAATAATATATTACTGCTTTTAATAAAGACATCTGACCAAGATTATTCCTCTATTTGTTTGGTTTCCTTCCTGTGTTCCAGTGTGTGCGCTGTTATTTTCTTGAAGAGAGAATTATGAGAGCATGAATGTCTTGCAGACAGACATCAGATCAGAGGAAATGAGACTCTTGATATAATAACTAATTGTTTGAAGGAGGTGAAGATGAAATTAGTCTGAAGCTGAAGTGGCTGGGGAGAGGGATGTGGGATGAGAAGGCAAGCAAGGGGTGTGGTTTGATTTGGTGATGGGGAAGGCAGGGGGAGGGGTGGTGGTGGCGGGGTCCGGATGACGTTGTTTTGGTGGATGCTCGCGAGAAGAGGGATGCTGTCGCCGTGTCCCTCGGAGAATCACATTCACACGGACTGGGGTTGTCAGAGCGCCCGTCGAGATGGACCCTTTCATCCATCCTTCCTCAATCTGATCGTGAGTTGATTTATTATTTTTATTCCATATTTTTTGGTTTCATATTGACTTGCATGGTTTATCTCGGTAAGCAAAACTCAATCGTCCCAGTATAGATCAAGAATCAGACAATATCGCTCGTATTGTGTTATTTATTGATCAAAAGCACTTTTTAGTTCATTATTGCTACATTTTTAAACAAAATTAATTCAGTTATTGTGTATTATATCTGAGTGATAGCGGGGGTGGATGGGCCTGAATAGCAGGGCGATGCGGCTTAAGGTAGGCTACCCCCTCCCCTCCCCATCCGCTCCCTGTCTCCATCAGCTCTGTGGGATCAATAATGCACAGTTAAATATTGTACAGGCAATGGTTGAGGTACATGTGATGATGTGCTATTTCTTTGTTTTTCTCGCTCGTTTGCTTTATTTCCCAGCCTTATTGGCTTTAAAAGCCATTGTGATGTGATGAAGGCCTAATGTAAGCAAGCACTTCAGTGATTTATATTCCTCACTGATGTGAAGGGCACTGTGCGGGGATGTATGAGCAAGAGCCTTCTCTAGATGGGCTTTGAAAAGACAGACTCGGTGTTGCTCAGTGCTGCTGCTTCATTATTTCATGCTCCATTTTCCAGCACGTACAGGCACTGCTGTAGGTGTTGTCGTTTTAAATGGCATTTCTTTTGGTCTGGATTATACTCCCTCTTATGTGTTTGCGACGGTGGGCTGAGATGGAGAGAGCTGGAATGCTGTAAATTCATAAACAGCATTGCTCAGTGAGGCAGAATGCAATAGACCAGGATGATGAGCGACAGCCCTGATGAATTAGATGCCAACTATTTTCATGAATATGCATTTACTGTTGTGCGTGTGTTTGCTCAGATAGATAGATAGATAGATAGATAGATAGATAGATAGATAGATAGATAGATAGACCAAACAGGCACAGTTGCCATGTAGAAAACATGCAAAAACAGTGGCACACTGGAGAAAATCAAATACATACAGTAGGCTATTCATGTAGCTTATTTTACCAAAACAGTGAAAATCCTAAACATTATAGCAAATCAAATTAGAGAATTTAGAGAAAATTCTCTAATGCTGTTTCAGAGAGGTTGGAGATTTATGGAGAGCGATGATGTTGGAAGCTGTTTCCGCATACATTACTATAAATGCAGCTATTGTATTATTCAGCAAAAAAAAAAAAAGAGTGGGATTTTTCCTTTTTGTTGATGTCATATAGTGTGGTGGTGTTTGAGAATGTTTTTTTTTTTTTTTTTTTATAAATATATATATATGAGCGTAGAAACATGAGAGAGTGAGAAAGAGAGCAATTAACAAGGCACAATCTGCATGTTCATACTACTACTATGAACACTCAGAACTGGGACTGGCACTGAGATAATTATCAAACAAAAAGCCCAAAAGCAATTGAGCTATAATGAATAGGCCAGAAAATGCTTTTAACTTCAAAGCTTTAGCCTCATGTGAAAGCATGTGTAGAACAAGGAAAATGCCCCCCGATTAGCACAAGCACAGTTTCCTTCTAGTGTTTCCCCCTTAGTCTCTATTGACTGTGTGTCTCCTTTGATGTTACAGGGTCTTGGGAGTCAAGCCAAGATGTGACCGTCACGGCCAGTCACAGTTTGGATCTCTCCAGTCCTTAGAACTTCTGTTTCTATAGCAACAAAATCTGAGCATCCCACAAGTCCTGTTCCCACAATGCAATCCTCTACCCGCCCCTCTCAGCCCCTGAGGCCACGGCGTTTTGACGCAAGCAGACGGCCCAATACTAATACTACAGCTGAACCAAAGTTACATGGTCCTGGATTTAGAAGGGAGGACAAAAACATGAACACCATCCCCACTTCCTCCCCACGGCGAGCTACTAAAGGCCCTTCGGCGACCTCCAGGACCAGGGTGGGTGTGCAACCACGAGCTCCAGTAGGTCAGTCCAGATTGGCCTCACAGAAACAGGGTCCCACCCCATCCAGTTTAGCTAAGCCCAAACCCAAGACTGCACGTGCACCTGCAGCATCCAAAATTACGCCTGCAGCTGCTCCTGCCCTTCCCTCTCTTCTCCCTCTTGACCCAAACTGTAACGAGCCAAGCCTTCCTTGCCTGTGTTGCGATGGTCGCTCCCCGCAGGACAACAACAGCATGTTCAACCATAACCACAACAACAACAACACCATTTCTCTCAGACAACAAATGCAGCTTCAGCCTCCTCCACCTCCACTGCCCCAGAGACAGGACGAGACAGGGGCTGCAGACAAGTCCCAGACCGGTCCCTCACAAGCCCCGCCCCAGCTGCAGCCCTCTGCCCGTCCTGCTGCTTGTCTGGAAAATGAGTTGAAGGAAGCAGAAAAAAGAGCTGACCTGGACAACAAGAAAAACATAAAGTCAGAGGAAGATGTAGACGAGGAAGAGAGCAGTGGAGATATTGATATTGATGTGGATGTTGATGATGATGAAGATGAGGGTGACAATGATGACAACGATGATGACGACGACGACGACGATGACACACTGGTTCCCTCGTGCTGCGACTGTCCCGCCTCCCTCCTGGATTTCTCACTCTCGTCCTCTACCTCTTCATCCTCCACCTCCATCAGTTCCTGCTCTGATCTGGAGTCCGACTGTGCAGATCTGTCTGTCTCTCTCTGCTCTTCCCACAACCAGAATGATCTGCCCATCCCACTGTCCTGCAAAGACTCTCTCCCTCACGTGCCAGAATGCCAACCCCCTGCCCGTTCACCCCCATCCCTGCCTCTTAACTGCAATCCTCTCTCCTCACCCTCACATTCTCCCCTTCCCCCTTGCTCCCCAGATGAGGGCTACCCTTCTGCCCCAGCCTCCCCTTCTTCTGACTACTTAGGAGTCAAAGGCCAGATGGGACATTTAGATTCAGAAGTTACCAAAATAGGTCTTCTTGACTTCCTGGAGTCAGTAGGGGAGTTTGGAAAAATGGAGCGGTTTAGTCAGTTGATCCAAGTAGCCCACTGGGATCTGGATGGGGAACAACAGTGGGATGTTCTGAGGGATCGGTTAGATCACTTGGATCGCTTAGAGAAGGTCAACAGGGAGGTGAAACTGGCCTACATCGCCAGGCTCCACGAGAAGGGTCTGGATCTGGGAGATCTTGAAGAACAGGACCTGTCAGATGTCTTGGATGAAATGGGGAACATTGACATTCCTTGGAAGCTGTATAAAAGCCATGGTGGAAAGCTGGGAGAATCTCAGGAGTTTTCTGATGCTGGGGTTGACCTCACTGCACCATCAGATTGTGATGAGCCTCTCGCTCCAGATTCCCTCACCCCTTCCCCAGTTGAACCACCGCCTAGACCCCCCAAACCTCCGGCACGTCACGCCAGTGTGAGCTCTGACCTGCACACCTACATCAACATCAGCAGGGAAACAACCTCAATTACTGTCTCCACCTCTCCGACACCCACCTTTTCCACCTTCTCCCCCAATTCCTCATCACCTACTTTCACCACTTTTAGGTGTGAGAAACCCCTACCTCCATCTCCCCCGTCCATTCCTCCTCTCCCTGCCTCTAAGCCCATTCCATACCTCACCCTTTACACTGCTCCTCCTCCTCCAGCCGTCCCTGCTCCAACTCCTCCCATACCTCCCCCTCGGAGGCGACACCTTGCCAGGAAGGAAGCACTGAGGCTCGCTGCTCTTCAAGCCGAACAGGAAAAGAGCCCCCTGTCACTCCCACCTCCTACCACGCGCCCCCCACCATTACCTCCTCCTCCAGTTGTCTCAGTCTCCTCTTCATCTTCTCCCCCTGCCATACCACCACCTCCTGCCCTCCCTCCTCCACCGTCCTTCCATGCACTGGATGTAGAGATTCGGAAGCTGCTAATGCTCGCCGGACTGACTCAGGCGGAGCTTCTCAAGCTCAGCCCAGAGCTTGGTGTATGCGTGGGTGGGTTAGAGGATGAAGGAGATGGGGATAATCTAATTCCCGCCAGACCTGGGGAGCCACAGGAGTTCCAGCAAAAAGACAACAGGAAGGAGGAGAAGGAATGTGAGACAGAGAGGATGGGCAGAGATGGATGGAGCAGAGGAGGCAAGCTGGATGGAGACAGAAGAACAGATGTACTTGGAGAGGCAGAGGAAGGAAAAAAGAAAGATGAGAGCAGAGAAACACTGAGAACCACCTCCTTCACTGAGATGGCAAGAAGAAGGAAGAGGAACACCGGCATAACCTCTGACCCATATTATACCACTGGCCTCAGCAATACATATGAAACTAAAGTAAACAGCTTTGAGACTTTCCATTACTCCCCTGTGCTATCAGATTCTCCTCCCCCTCCTCCTCCTCCACGTCCGTTACCCCCCATCCCCCCCTCCCTGCCACCCCTTAAAGTCTGCACTCTCCCTGCAAATTCTGCACAGCCTGAGCGATTTGATTGGCTCATAGCGTTCACACCTGACAGCGATGCCCCGGTGCAGCCTCCACCCCAGGAAAAGAGAAAATCTGACACGGAAACCCCAAAGAAGCTCACTTCATCAGGGTCATCCCCGGGGTCAGTCCCAAAGGTCACAACCTTCAAAGAGCTGCGCTTCCGCAACAAGAACAGCTCCCCTCCAACGAAAGTGATCACTGAGCCCGACCCCGACCCCACAGTCATCACTCCTGATCCAGATATACTGTACAACCTGAAGTGGAGACGAGAGAAGAAAGACGGCGACGGTGACGGCAACCAATGGGAGTACACCTCCCAGGCTCAGGCCATCTTCATGCAGCCGCCGCCAGCCCTCACCTCCATGGCTGCTCTGAAGGAAATGCTCCAGAGGGCTGATAAGGAGGGTGGACAACCAGAGCTATGCCTCTCACAGAAGATTGGCTGCTCTGTCAGTGACACCAGCCTGTGGACAATGGGCAGAGAGAGGGTAGATGAGGAAATTAAGGGGAAAGAAAAAGAGAAGGAAGAAGAAGAAGAAGAAGAAGAGGCGGAGGTGGAGGTGGAGGTGAGAGGAAGAGCAGATGGAGGAAGGACTTTGGAATCTAGAACTACAGGTGAGCATGAATTTTCCTCATGAACTGATGATGGTGATGATAATAGATGGATGTTGTAACTGAGGCTGTTGAATTTGATGACATTTTGTAACAAACTAAATGGCTAAAAACCCCTTTATGTCTGTTTGCAAATGCTGTGTGTGTGTGGGTGTGTGTGTGTGTGTGCATTTGGATGAGTATGTGACTTAACTGGGAGAAAACAAACAAGGGATACATCAAAGTACCTCAGTGCAATTTAGATGGCACACCAAATCTGGGATGGGCAAATGACGGAGAGAAACAGATGGAGGCAGTCTGCTTTTTTTTCCTCCTCTTTGAGGCACAAATAATTGCCTTAGAGAGAACTATGGAAAGAAATAGGAAACTAAGGGGTATGGAAATCAAGCGACTTGGATGGAAAGGATATATGATATGAGAGCGAGGACGATGATTAGGAGAACAGAGATGGAGGAAGAGCATGAGTCAGAGAGAGAGAGAGAGAGAGAGAGAGAGTGATGCGTGATATGATGGATAAAGGATGAAGAGGGATAAACAGAGTGATTTCAACAGAGGGAGGCAAACAGGCAGTGGATAGAGGCTGGAAAGGGACCCGGTGTGAGAGTGAGAGATGAAACGCTGAAGACTGTCAGGGAGTGAAGGTGATGCGAGGAGAAGGCAGAGGTTGGAAAGTTTCCAGTCAGTGTTTCTGGTGATCAGAATGTGATGTCATTGCTGCCTTATTCAATTATTCATTCGCTCTTCAGACCAAGGGGAGGGGGATAATGGAGAGCCTGCTGAGCTCTTTACCTCTCCACCAGTAGTCTCTCTCTCTCTCTCTTCCTCCTTCTAACTCTTCTGCTCAGATCTTTTCTCTCCTGTTGATGTGAATCCTTACCCTTAATTATACCCTCTCCTGTTGTTTTTCTTTTTCTATTTGACTTGCTCTCTTTAAATTCCCTCTGGCTGCTGTCAAATTGGCACAATTACTTGCTTTCCTCCTGTTGTCCCTCCTGTCTCCTGGACAACTCATGAACTTTGCACCCCTCTTCCTCTCCCTCCCTTCATAGCGCACAGTGAGCTCAGCTTGAGTTACGTATCTCATACAGGCCTGTGGCACACAGATTTCAAAACTTAGATAGCCATTTTCCAGATAGCAGCAGGGCCAGTCTTCATTTAAACTGCTCCAGTTTCTCCCTGCACCAAAATGACTGCTGTAGCTTACTGTTATTGCAGCCATTTCTTTAACTGTTGCTCTTATCCTTCCACTATTCCTGTGGTATTACTTCAGGATTTTATTTATACTTTCTGGCTCACAAAATATAAGGAATTGACAGCAGTGCAAGTGAGTTCTGCAACATCCAGGAAGAGGTGTGTACACCTTTAAGAACCTAAGGGGAGGGTCTTAGTTCATGAGCCAATTACTGTGAGCATGTGTCACAAAAATAGGAAGTATCGTGTTTTAGTTTCATTTGAAAGACAGCTCAAGTCTAACCCAGGTACGGTTGCTTTCTAGCTTACTTTTTTTTGCCCATAGCCTGTCAGACTGACACCAGTAGCTGAATGTAATGCAAATTGTGGTGCCAGTCTCCGAGTGTCCACAGAGACAGACACTGTGACTAAGCAGGAACGAACAGAACTCTGCTCTGTTGACTGACTCAGCATTACACTGTATGCTGTACTGGTGGAGAGGGGAGGGGTGGTGGAGAGAGGGAGAGGGGGAGAGAGAGGTAGAGACAAAGGCAAGTTAGAAAACGGAGGGAGAGGGAGAAAGAAGGTGATCCAGAGGTGATGATGGCACTCACTGCAGTATACACAATTAAACATTTAGCATACAGGCAGACACTCGCTATGGTGTCTTTTACTTCTTATACTTTGTTCTGGCTGTGAGTACAAAACAGAAAGTAAAGCCTGAAGAAAACTAGAGCCTTAACCTTTGTTGGAATATGATGAGTGATTGTGGTCAATAATGGTGTTTCGGTGGTGAATGAGTGAATGCTGGACAGACTGATGGTATTTTTATACTCCTGGTATACTATCATCCCCTATTTTCTCCAAACCTCAAACTATAAACTGTGGTTATTGCTCTTCATAACTCAACTCCATTGACTCTCATGCTCTTATCAATGTGTTAACTGTTAACCCGAGTGTCTGACATGTTGTTCAAATACTGCATTACTGCATGTTGTTACATGATGACAGGTTCTGCTGGAATATATTCATGGATGTGCATTTTTCTCTCAACAGACACTAACATTTTCTACATCTCTCTCTCCTTCCCATTTATTTGCCACATTTTTTTACTCTCTTCCTTGGTTTTTTTTCTCACCTCTCCACGCCATTCTGTTGTTTCCAACATTTGTCCACGGCTCTACTTCTCTCCTTCATATCACGTTCGCCTGCCCTCTCCACCCTGACTCCAATAATCACACTAACTTTGGCCTCTTGACCTGTCAAATGAGCAGTTTCCTCACCCCCTTTGTCCCTCGCTCAGTCCTGCTCACGATCCCCGGCTTCCCCCTACTTCCTCCACGCTGCCCTCCCTCCCTATCGCCCAGGCTACTGTAACTCCCAGCCTTTTGCAGACCCCAGACCCCACAACCATGTAGGCAGGGAGTCCACAGCTAAACACTGCAGCACACAGCAGGCCCATGATGCCAGCCCAGCCCTCATCCACAGAGATGACTCTCACACTGATGCAAAGCTTGGGTACAGCTATGAATCAGCCTCCCTGGCTGATACCGCTGTAGACTCTTCTCGTCGCTATGGGAATGACTTTACTAGTGACATAGATGCAATATATCAATATATCAATGACTCCAAAACCAAAGCAGACCTGGACTTTGACTTTGCATCTGACTCAATCAGTAGGTTTGACTCTCTCTATTGCGATGACTCCGAGAAGCAGATTAGCACGCCCAGTGACTCACACACACCTGTTAGCAGCACCTCTCAAGCGCCAGGTAGCACCACCCCATATAAGAACATCGATGCCATGATGAGCTACTCAAACATGCTCAACACTACAGATTCACTGTATGTAGGCAGCACAGGAAAACATACACACATCTCTTCTCACTCAGACCCTGATAGCAACAAGGCTAGGACATCCAAAGAGCTCCCTCCTCTCCCCACCTATTATTTGTATCACCCTAAAAACTGCCCTCTGCACAGGGGGGCCCCTCCTCGCCTCTCCCCCATTGGAGCCCTCTCCCCTCCCCAGCGCTCTGGAGTGCCCCCTCCAGGTGTGGCAGGCTCCTATCTCAGCTCCCCGCTTTTCCCTCGCTCACACACCTTGCCTGCCCTCGCTGCTCCCCTCTACTATCCCTACCTCTACCCCCCTATACCGCCCAGGGCGCCCCCCCTTCCCCCAAAACTCTACCAGGCTCCTCCGCAGCCACGCGTGCCGAGTAAGATTCCTGTCTCTTCTCTCTCCCTATGTCTCACGCTTCCTTTCTCTCTGTCTAACATCCCGCTTGCATGCACAATGGTCTGTCTGTCTGTCTCTCTTGCTGTCTGTCTCTGTCTTTATTCTCTGCTCTGAGTAGAGGCCCTCATTCTCCTCTCTTTTATAACCCTGGGGATTCGCAGATTTGAAAGAACTGGGTAAGTGTAGCTGTGTTATGCATCAGAAGGCAGCTCCCTGCAGGTCATCTGATACCTCTTATCTACACAGTCCTTTCAAATCTGCAAACAGTGCTCAGAACGGAAGGGTAACAGCTGTTCCTGAAGAGGGCGACTAGATTTGTTCATCACGCCCTCTGTCCCTCTCTGTTTCCTCTTCTGTCTGTCTGCTTGTCTGTCTCCATGTTTTCTTGTTTTCTGTCACTGTTGCATGGTGTGTTGAAATGGACACATGCATTTCATGCAGAGCACAACCAAACAGGCTTGTTGATAATGATATATTATTATTGCCAAAATAAGTAAAACTGTTTTTAATCTTTGTGTGTGTATGTGCGTGTGCATTCGGGCAATTTAGGAGGGCCTAAGCTAACAAACATACTGCTCACTATATAAATGTTGGCATTTATATAACTAGTTTATATAAATTCATTTATATAGATCTCAGACTGGACATGACACCTGCCCTCTGCATGTGTGTTCAGTTGTATCTAACCTGATTGATTGCCTTGATGTTATAGCGCATATACCATAATTGTTTTTGCCCTAGCTCTGCAGTTCCCTGTGTGTGTGTGTGTGTGCGTGCGTGTGTGTGTGTGTGTCTGTGTGAGTGTTTGAGCGTGCAAGTGTGTATAGATGTGGCCATGTACTGTGCAGTATGTCAGCGTCTGAGTGTGTGTCAAGGTTAATGCATGGTCAGTGTTAAGCCTTCCAGTGAAAGGTATTTGCTAGGATCCAGTCTATCCCCGATGCAGATGAAATGTCATCCTCACAGATCCAGATGTGTAAAGGTCACCTCAGCACCCCGATATTTACAAGATGTGCTCACATGTACACCATCTATAACACCATTTGCTACTACCTGCCTACTCCAATGCTTCTCATTGCTTAATTGCTACTACTAATAGTACTAATATTTTAGCTGTGGTATTTCTGTCTGGTGTGATTTCTTTTTCTCCTGTTGATCTTTTATTACCGGTATTTAATTCCCTTTTTTACTGTCAATCTCAGCTGTTCGCAGTGTGTCGTTCGCTGGCTCTGTGCAGAGGGGAGAGGCATCCTGGATGGGCGATGATGTGAAGACTCCCATGAGAGGTCTTGGCCTGTCCTCTCTGTGCCTGCAGGAAAAGAAAGGTTTGTGTGTGTGTGTGTGTGTGTGTGTGTGTGTGTGTGTTAGTTCCACTTTGTTTGACTTTGACATCTTGCGCCTGTCACTATTTAACTGTAGGCTATTGTTCTGTCCTCCAGGTCTGGTCAGTGCAGTCAGTGTGGCAGTGGAAGCCATTTTGGCTCAGTTCAGCTCCTCCCGAACAGTAGTCCAGAAGGTCAGTCTCTCCTAAACTCTTATTTTTTGTTGGGCTTTTATTCTATTTCGGCACTTTACTTTAGTATGGATAATTGTCTCATATTGATGACTGTTTTTGTCCACAGAGAAAGTAAATGATATGTGTCACCTTTGATAATAAATTAGCAATCTCTGTTTCTGGATAAATACTTTTGTTGTATTGTGTTGAATGTATTAACTGTGGAAATGCTTTTCTTTTCCTTCTTGTTCTGACTCTACATATCTTCTTCTGTCTCTCCTCAGTCTCTCTCAGTTAACAAGGTACTAGAATGTCTTTAGATAACCCTTTCTCTCAGTAGTCAGAATCTCTTTGTATACTAACTAAAGACTCCCCACCCAAATCACATCTCATCACATCATATCAACCCTTTGCCTCCCTGCCATGTCTCTCAACCCTATTGTATGCATTCCCCCTCCCTTCTCTCTCTCTCTCTTTGTCGAGTCACTGTTTCTGATCTCTTTCCCTTTCTCTCTTCATCACTGCACATCTTCCTCCTCCCCCTTATTCTGCTTCACCCTCACCATGCTCTCCTCCCACTCCTTATTCCTCTTGTTCCCATCCTCTCTCCCCCTCTTTCCTCTCCTCTCCTCAGGCTTTATCAGGAGACAGCAGTGTCAATCCATCTCTGGGCCGTCTTGTGCTGCAGTGTCTCTGCCCCGCCCTGCGCAGTTTGCTGTCCGATGGCCTGAAACCCCACCAGAGTGATCTGATTGCAGGCAGGAGGCCAAATTCAGCCTGGGGGCTCGTCCAGGCCTCAACCAAGCCAGGTAGCACACCTGGGGAAAAGAGCACTGAAAAACACAGTTATGATTGGGTGCAGAATTAGGTATCAGGTTATTATTTGTATTAGTTTTCTTTTCAAGTTGATAATTATAAGCCCTGGACTCAGCTCTCTCTGTTTTCCCACATCATCACTCAATACTTGCTGATTTCACTGTCTGAAAATGCCCCAAAAGAAGTGAACACAACAATATAAATATTGATCGGCCTTTGAGTGCCAGAGCCTCTCTCTTTTTTTCCCTGCACGCTGTAATTTTCTCTCCTCACCCCTCTCTCCCTGCCTCTATATGTAATTTCTCCTCATTTTCTTCACCTATCTTTGAAGGTCCTAAAACCCAGGATTTGTACAAGCTACAAGTTCGAGTTGGAGAGCTACCCCAGCTCAGGCAGAGCAAGCACAGGTTCAACGCCTTCCTCCTCGGCCTGCTCAAGTAAGTCTTGGCTCTTCTTCTGTCCAGGTAGAATAGAAGAAGAAGAACAGAAACGCGATTTCATCAAATTGTAAAACTCATATTCTCATTTCTCCACACACATCCTCTTTGTATCCTCAGTATTCCTCCTCTCACCTTATATTTTTTCATCTTTCAGTACCAAGCTTCTTGATTTCTGGCTCTCTCACCTTCAGTCCTGCAGTGGTAAGTTGCTGCCATTTCCATCTTGGTCCATTTTCATGCCATTGTTATGAACATACTTCTAAATATGATTTGAATCTCTTTCTCTCAGATGTATTGGAGACATACTACCGTCCCTCCTCCTTTATGCGCCTGTCACTCACCACCTGCCAGCCTTTGTTCGAAGAGCTGCTCCTCCTGCTGCAGCCCCTCAGCCTGCTGACCTTTAACCTTGACCTACTCTTCCAGCACCACCATTTAGAGCCAGATAGTCAGAGCCCTGAGATCCCCAGCCCACCCAGTCAGGACGTAGGCTTCAGGCTCTCACCCAGGGGATCCATCTCTAAGATACGAGGCAGCAACCTCGAGAGCCTTTCAGAAGTGGACTTTGGAAGCCCAGAGCATGAGGCAGCCAGTGATATTTCAAGCCCCTCGCCTTTGGCTAATCCCATGGATGAAGAGTCAGGGGATTCATCAATTAGCAATCCAGTGCCCAGGAAGGCCCCACTCAGCCTCGGGCAGACAAGTCCTCAGCTGTTGTGGGTACAGGAGAAGGAAATTGGAGAATTACCTCCACCTGCTGTTGAGGAGGAGAGCCTCACCCATCAGGCAGGACAGGTAGTCACCTTTCTATGGTTCATCAGGGGTCTTAGGCATGTATCCAAGTACGACTGTGCAGTGTTATGACATTTTTTTCCTTTGCATAGGTGATCCAGCAGGGATGGGGAGCTGTGGTGCGCTGGGGAGGTCGACTGAGTCAGAACCTGGCTGATCTTAGCCTGTCTGGAGGGCAGAGCCAGAAGAAGGAAGAGATGAACAGGGACGTCCCGGAGCTCCAGGCCCAGGCAGGGACTGTGGTTCCCTGGGGTCTGGGGCGGCTCTTTGGAGCCTCTAAGAGCCCCAACAGCCCATCAGGTCACACACCACCAACCAGGTTAGCTCATGCAAATGTATTTATGCATGATCTTTTGCAGTTATTTGTCTACTTGATTCTTTTGATTATGTCTCTCCTTTCTGTGCCATGCTGCAAGCCACGTTTTCCATGTGGGACAGTAAAGTGACAGTAAACTGACGTGAACTGAATGATTTTGTTCTGACCCACGATTGTGCAGGTTTTCATTACGGCAGCGGATTTCACGGATTAATGAAGCCGCTCTAGTTTTTCGTCTGTGAAATCAGCTGCAGTAGTCTTTGGTTGGAATGAAAATCTGGCTACATGTGGGTCATGACGGAACATGATTGAAAAATGCTGCTTTGTTGCATAAATGTCAGCTGTGATTCCTCTTTGTCTCACTCTCTCTGTGTCTCTCAATCTGTCTCTTCCTCTCCCTGTCTGTCTCTCCAGGCGTCCATCTCAGTGGTTCGCTCCTGGGGTCACAGCGCTGACCCGGATGGTGAGCAGCAGCTCTGTCCCAGTCATGAGGCGGCCACCGGAGACCCAGGAACAAAGTGAGCCAGAGACGGAGAGGGAGGTGGAGACAGTGGAGTTGAAGGACAAAGGCAGACCACTCAGGTACAGCACACATTTTATGATGGTGATGGTGATTACAAGAATGCTTTTTGGTTGTCTTGTTTCCCAGGCAACAACAAAATGAAAATTTTGTTGCTGAACTATCACTTGAGATCTGATTTTGATGTAAGTGTGAGAGATGATGCGCTTTGGCACTGCATTCCAGTTTAAATAATTTACAATGTCAGAACTAATGGGGGTGCTATAATTAAAGGTCAAAGTTTTTAACGCAAACGTGACAGCCAGTTTTGATGAAACCTTGAGGGCTGATGCGTTTTGGCACTGTTCTGCTGTTTGGCCTAATGGCGGTGATTGGCCTAATGGAAGTGCTATAACTAGTGGTCTAAAATTGTTAACGCAAGCATGACATCTTAGGCATTACTAAGTCTAGTTTTGAGGAAACTTGAAGTGATTTTGGCAGTGTTCTGGCTTTTCAAAAAACTTACACTGATTGGCCTGATGGGGACACTGTAATGTAAGGGAAAAAATTCAAACTTTGAAAGAGCAGAGCTGCTGCACCACCCATCTGGTTTAGATTGAACTTGAAGGGATGATGCATCTTGATTAGTGCCTGTGTCATTGGTTAGGAATGACAGGTTTTTTTGTGTGATGCATGTGTCACTGATGTTGACTCAAACCGTTTTTTGCTGTCTGTTCCCAGGTCAGTGCGAACGCTCTGTGACCACACTGGAACGGGATCGGAGCTCAGCTTTTGCAAAGGGGAGGAGCTGGTGGTTTTGGGAGGCGTTGACCAAGACTGGATTCGATGTCGTCAGGGAGACAAAGAGGGGCTGGTACCGATTGGCTACACCTCCCTCATCATGTGACTTCGCCAACATAATCGCTGCACTTAATAAATGAAAAATAACAACAAAAAAGTATTTTAGGCAAATAGTGAGAGGTTACGGTGAGGCACCACTGCTCTGAAAGGGATAGTTCACACTGGCTTGGTTAGAGTTTGAGTCGAGTGCATGGCACCATCTGCTCCGCTTTATTTGCATCAGGAGCAATCTGCACCCCGCTCTCCCTGTTGAACATATGGGAGTGAGTTTTTTCCCATCATGATCCATCCAATTTGGTAGCATTAAACTGATGGATTTCAGCAGCAGGAATTCGGCAGATGGTGTGAAATAATGACTCAACTCAAATTTAGACCATGTCTGAGGGGAAGACCTCATCTTTGATCTTGGCGTGATGTATCCCTTTAACTGTCCTTCTTTCACTGTCTGCTTTCCTTGCCAGCCGCTGATCTGAAAATGACCACAAGGGAATGGCGTGGATCCGCTCTTAGCAGATCCACGTGCTTTCAGATCAGCAGCTGGCTACTGTGAGGAGGTGACAATCGATAGCCTGGTGGTAGCCAGACTGATATTTCTAGCCGCCATTTTAGATTACTGGGCCGTAGCTCCTGTTGCGTACTGCATAGTAATGTAGTGAACTGTAGCTGTGTTCTGTGTTCTATTGACCCTTCACCCTTATTGACCTCTCACCTGTATCGCCTGGTCCCTGTGTGTTTGACATGTTTCTGCTACTATATTTGACTGTATAAATATACATACAATATATATATATATAGGAAAATGAATATAGATTGATATTACCAAGATAGATAGAAAGATAGATGAACAAGAGAAAGCAGATAGTGAAACAAACAGCCGCTAAACGCTGCGGCGACACTGAGGAAGCGGATCACTATAAATGAATGAGATTATGATAAAATACTTTATTTTACTGCTGTTCTTACATCTCCAGTCCACCAACACACATCCAGTGGTCGTCATACATGCAAACAGCAAGGTGTATGTGGTTAAGTATGGAATCCAGTATCTTCCCTTCTGTGTGCTTTATATATTGCCATTGTCTTGACATCATATCCACAAAATTGTTATATTTAGCCTCATGCCTTTTAAACACTGTATGCATTGTACTGTTCTATGAATGCTTTGAGTGAATGCCAGAAAAATATCTATCTAGCCCACAGTTATTATAGAGGATAATGTACTATCAGACAACAGAATGCTATAGCCTTTGTAGCATAATCCTGTAGCTGAATCTATCCACTTGACAGACATAGGCTGAAGTGAAGTATACTCCTCACAAAACAATGCTCAGCTCTTGTTCAAGACTATCTGAACACAAAACGAATGCAGTAAGAGAATCCCCGATGTATGTAATTTCTAACGCTACTGTAAAGTCTGCAGGTTTTGGTGGCTGGTCTTCACCTGTCGTACCTCAGTTTTCATATTTATCTAAACCCCTCCTGCCATGTTTGGTTATCATCATCATTGGTATTAATGATAGTGGTAGTAGAAGTGGTAGTTGTGGAAGTGATATGTTGACTCTAATGTTAATCATATACAATACATCGGTTTGTGTCATATATTTTGGTAGTTATTCTGTAGATTTGGTATTGATGACTATGCATATAAGTATATGTACAACTTAAAACCTTTTGTTTATTATGAAGTCACAGTTTTAATTTAATGTGCCCATGCAAGTTCACACCTGAAGCCTGTTAAAACAATGGGAGGCTTGGAAAATAAAACCGAATATAAAAGAGCCTGCTTTTAACTGGTCAGGAAACCTCGACATTAAAGTATACCCATTTAATTTGGCTGCAGAGTTTTATGCCCAATTATTGCTATTGACTCATCAGGGAAGGCTCAGTTTCTCAAGGTTTCCTAATGCTATTGTGCCAATGCTATGTAGCATGAGATAATTGTCTCTATGGCAACAGTCCAGGGAAAATGATGCGAGTAGCATTAAGTTAAATGAGTGCTCGTAACGTGTATCTAATGAACACAATAAACTCGCATTCTTGTTGCCATCTTAATACCTAGCAGTGCACAAGACATAACCTGTCTGCAGCAATCTAGATAAAGAATATAAAATATCAGTTTACATATTATTTAATTGTGTTAACAAAGCTTTTTTTTGTTGATTTAAGTGTGATTATTGTCTAAATGCATTTGTTTGAAAGATGTTAATTTATTGGATGTACTATTTATTGGTCTTCAGGTTTCCGAAAGGTATGCTCTCTATCTGACCCCTCTAGTGTGTCTCTCTCTATCTGTCTGGGTGTGGGTGGGTGTGTGTGTGTGTGTGTGTGTGTGTGTGGCACTGTACGCAGAGTATGAGCACATTTATGTCTGCCCATCTGCGTTTTCACTTTGTGTGTGTGTGTGTGGACGGGTGTGTGTAGCAGTGGGTTCGGTAAAGCTCTCTCTCTCTCTCTCTCTCTCTCTCTCTCTCTCTCGCTCTGGTGTCATGTAGCCTGCCCTGTAGACAAACCCAGTATCCTACTGTTGCATTAGTTCAGTGCCCCTGTAGTGTCCGTCACTGTCCAACTCCTGCATGTGCTCGTTTGTAAATACACCAAATAAAATGATGAGTATAAACCAAACCTGTTCAGCTGTTTGAGTCATGTTGTTGTTGCCATAGCTGCGTTGAGCCCTTATTTCTCAGGAAATCATGTTAAGCCACCAGAGAGACAATTTAGGGGACATGTCAGACAATGCTGAACACTGACTCCAGCATGGATCTAACATCTGTCTAATCAGTCCCGGCAGAGGAGGAGAAAAAGACTGACAACTGAGCCCACCATAACACATTTTTTTAATGGCTTGCTATACTCTTCATTGCTTTTAAGTCCATAAGAAATGCTTCATGGAGAGGCCTCTTTTTTTCTTTGCCCAGACCAAACGATCACAGGACGTCCTGGGATGTTGCAGAGGGCAAAGACAAGATAACCAATCTCCAGCGAGCACTGCAGCCCTCCCCCATCTTCTTTTGATAGCTGCCTCCATTGTGGGTCATTATGGAGGACAACACAGTGTGAGATATTCAATCTCACACCACTAGATAGCACTGTTAGCACAAGCTAATTAATGTCACTGCAGTACCCTCCCACAAACACACTCACACACACAGCAGTAAGAGAGCCATGTAGCTTAGCACCGAAGGAGTTCACAGGGTTTAGTAGTAGACATAAAATGCTTTTTTATTATCATGGATATAGAGGCAAAAGGTTGAACTGACATTCTATGGCGTTGAGTTATAATAGTTTGTTTTTGATGAAGTTTTGTTTTTCAGATGCACATTATCAGAGGCAAATGCAAAGGTTACATGTCATGCAAACTAGATAAATAACTCTTTATGTGTACCTTTGCTATAAAGTTAATCATCCACTGGCAATAATGTAGTGCTCTTAGTTAAAAAAGGAAAGAGAGAAATATACATACAGTATGTAAACAGTCAAAGAAATTGCACTTTCTTGGCTTGTTACTGGAAGCCACACTACTGAAAGAGAGCTGAATTTAACACTGGAAAAAAAACAACTAATTCACTTATCACTGATTGTCTGACCAATAGAAAAAAAAAAAAAAACTTACACTCAACCAAAAAAAGAGACAAATTATGTATTCTAGAAAAAAATTCATATACAATCATAGTCAATTTTAAAGAGAAATATCTGATATATTGTATTGGTCAGTTATATAATTTGTTAAAAACATCTTAGTAAAATGAAGGCTTTGATTATTAACGTTTTATGTATATTCCCAATAGTATTATGTCATGTATAATACTAATTTTACACGCTACTGTCGATAGAAGGGAAACGGGTCTGTCTCTATGTACATTCACATGGAACTAAACGCTGTGGTTCCTTCCACTGCTAAGTGGATTAGCCCAATGCTCCTATGATGAGAACAATCTACTATGTATCTGTACAGAAAAATGACCTCCAATCCCCAAATATTCACAACTTAAAAAAAAAAAAAAAAACATAACAAAGGAAGTCCTTATGTAGTCCTTATCACAGGAGATATTGCTTTTAAAGACTGCATGATTTCGCTTAGGTATACACAAGACAACATGGCACTTCTACAGAGCATTAGGGGTAAAAATCCTCGTTTTCATTCCCTTTCCTCTTTCCTTCTCCCCCTAGGACATTCTGATTGTCAATGCTCTGTCTGAAGTCAAGAGCGAAACATTCTCAAAGGCAGTCTGAAGTAAACAAAAACACTTACCCCCACCTCATCCCACCCCCGGGAAGCAATACTGAAAATAGCTGACAATAAACGTTCCTACCGTTAATATACTGTGTTGATTTCTTTAGTAGCGAGTACTCAATCTGCTGTTTTCAAAAATAACTTCTTTCTTTCTTAAAACCTCATTACAAATTCTATTGCGGTGATGCCAAAATTCCTGCTATCACTAAGTCCTACCCCTCCCCCTGCCTATTCAACTGGTAGATGACAGACGCTGTCTCGATAAAGTGAAGAAGACGGTAACACTGTCTCAACAGTTTCTAAGTGGCTCCTTATGTCCTTTCCCACGTTTGCAATGTAACCTTGAAAGCTAAAGGAGTAAACACGGGTATTAGTTTGACCTTTCGAGGCCCTGCCCACATTTTCCTCCTCTGGCCAGGTTGTAAACTCCTCGGCTCCTGGAAACTTCAGAGCTGAAACATCGAGTACCACATATGTCCGTTTTCAATCTCAGAGCAATGTCCCTCTGCCATTTTTAAGGTGCCAAAGTAAGTACGATCAGAGTGTGTGTGTGTGTGTGTGTGTGTGTGTGTGTGTGTGTGTGTATTTATAGTGTGGCCACTTAGCATGCAGTCTTTAGTGTGCTTCTTCATCCAGCACTAGTGCAAATTCATTTGAGCTGGTCTGTTTCTTTCAGCTGGGACAGTCTTTCTTTCCCTCTCTCTCTCTCTCTCTGTGTTTCTCTCATCCCTTGCCACTTGGACAAAGCATGCGTTGCCATGGTTTCATCCTTGGTGTGATGCCCTTCAGAGCACTAGTTTCAACACACTCGTCTGTAAGTGTGGGAGATGTCTTTCATGCTTTTTCTTTCGCGATCATCATCCTTCTGTTCTCCCCTTATCTTCCCCTTGTTCTCCATGGCACTACTACTGTGGTAGTAGCGTTGACATCACTTCCTGTCCATCTGTCCAGTGGTGGGCCTGGTCCCATTCCCGGAGTGGTCCCACCTGCAGAGACCGGATGCTGTCAATCACACGGTGCACTCTCCCGAGTTGCTCTCTTTTCCATTACAGCTTTGTCAGATGATCTGCTTACCTCTCTCTATTAGCTTATGAATGTTGCAGGGTCAGGAGTAAGTCATTCAGTCGTTTCCTCCTCAATTCTCTGCTGCAAACTTCTTCTTCCCCTCGTTTTTCTTCCTCTCTTTCCTCCTCTCGACTATTCTGGGGTTTGGTAGGCTGCGGTGAACAAATATGCAGAGCTAAATACAGTTACGATCCCTTGTGGAAATTTGAATTGTTAAAACAAAAGTCACTCTCCGCGGGGAATGCCGCATTTTTTCAGCATGTACTCACATGGGGGCTGGCAGTGAAATGGCTGGAGGTGTCCTGAGTCTGGCAGTGGGGGTCACTGTTGATGACAATCTCCTCCACCCCCACTGGCTGATCTGAGGGTCAAAGGTCAGGTAGTATATGTTAATAATGGTGGTGCAAAAGGGCTAGGACCACAACAGGCCCACTTCCTTGACAACTCTAATTGTGTGCGTGCCTTCAATTTCTATCTGTGATCAGTCAGAGACTCTTTGATGGAAACAGTGTGGTTTCATTGTTAATAGGGAAAGTTGACTCCTGCTGGCTTCTTGGACACCAGTAGTGGATGACAGAAATGGGGAAACATTTCTGCAGGCCGAAATTCTGTGGTTGGAAAACCACTTAGTTTATACTGCTGAGTATGATATGGAGAGACAAGCCAAATATGAGGACAACGGGCAGTGAGCATAAAACCAACACACGCACACATACATGCACACACAGAAACAAAGACACATACACACAAGACACAAAAGACATCTATATAGATGCACAGTAAAAATGAAAATGTACACAGCTCGACCGCATACACGTATACATACACAAACACCTACAGAAACAAAAACTAACACACACACTTGCTTCATGGACCTGACTTGATGTGGCTGTCGTCCCCACTGGCTCCATCACAGGACAGATGTCGGTTGTCCCTTTCTTCTCCTTTGGCCTCTCTCTCTCGCTCTCTCTCTATCCTCAGCTGGATCTGCCTGTCTCTCACCAGCTCCCAGTTCCTCAACAGGAACACGTGGTGTTTCACCACGAAACCCCTGGCCATCACACAGAGAAGACTATTAGCCATTAACATCAGTAAAATTAGTGCATCCAATAGTTGCATGTTCTCTTTCCATACCTCTCAGTGCTGGTCAAAGGCTCCATGTCGAGGTGAGGAAAGAGGCTAGCAATGTCACTAGAGCTCTCCTCCTATAAGAGAGCAAAAGGAGGGATGCATGTAAGATGTAGGGTTATGATGAGTATGGATGGATGCCGTCTCTCTCTTATAGCTACTCAAACTCACCACTGTCTGCTGGGAGGGTACAGTCTTCTCCTTCATCCGGCCTGGGCCACAAAGTTGGAGGGAGAAAGAGAGAAAGGGGGGTGGGGGGTGGGGGTGCACAATAGAGTAAGACAAAAGTATGCATAAGACCCATGAACTGTACCTGAACATCACACACCCCTTGTTGGCTACTCACAGTAGTGCCGTTTCCTCTTCAGGGGCACAGCAGGCTGCCTGTGAAGCTGTGATAAAACAACACGAGTTTTAAAACCCGGTACACATGTGCACGCTGTGTTTTTATCAAACTCCAGTGATCTCATGCTAACACTCTTTTTATTTCCTCCAAAGAGGCGTGAGGTTGGCTTTCCCACTACTACACAAGAACTATTAAACTATGAAAATTACAGCTGGCTTCATTGGACTTTATTAGTCACACTCCAACCTCCTGTTGTGCTAAGGAGCTGTACCGTACCTGGTTGTTCCTCCAGAGCCACAGAACATCATAGGGCAGCTGGAAATCAATCCGCTTTAGCCTCAGGTACTTCCCTGGATGAAATAAGGGCAATTGTTTGTTTCAGATACAATTAAATATCACTGAGAAATACTACTAACAACTATAGAAATGATAGCACGTTCTCATATACTCACCAACATGGATGGGAGCCGGTAATAAGGTATAGTCATTCTCTCCTGGAGTGTACTCCATACTCTCTCTGCTTGCCTGCTGGGCTTGAGAAGGAGGACTGGAAAATAAACACATGACAAAAATTTAGGAAGTTGAAAAATCAACCTGACAAGGAAAGTAACATATTTCTTGCAATATTTGAAATCTGTGTATCGACTGTCCAGTGAACTCACTCTGTAGTTTTGTAATCATCAGAGTAGAGGCCTGCCCTCAAAAACTTCTTCCTGGGAGGACCATCTGCTCTCTCCTCCCACTGGACGGTTACTGTTTGGGACGGAGCCTGGTCAAGCTCTGACTGGCCAAAACATTCAGGGGGGGCGTCGCATTCAGGCTTATCCTCAACAGCGCTACGAGGAATTCATGTAGACACAGTGACAGAGAGAAAAAAGAAAAAAAGGAAACCACGTGTTAAAATAGTCGTGGCGAATGGCTGTTTTGCATATTCAATGCATGTGGACCAGTTCAGGCGCTACGGAGGGTGATGGAACGAACCAGCTGAGTGTTGACTGATGACAGGGAGAACCACTGCGCTTCCTCTTCCGCCCTCTCTTCTTCTTAGCCTGCAATACTGACTCAGTCACCTGCTGCACTACATCGCCTCCTCCTCGTTCTCTCTCCACCCCTCTTTCCTCTTTTCTCCCTCCTACTCCTCTCCCATCTCTGTTGTGGCAGTGTCCCGGCAGGGGGTTGGTTGACGACACAGGGGGAGCGGCGGAGGAGTGTGTGGGGGAAGATACAGGGGAGGGCAGCGGGTGCTTTCTGGGCCGTCCTGGCCTTCTTTTCTTTTTCACTGTCACACCGTCTGGCGCTGGCACACTTTTCTGCTGCCCCCGGCTTCTTGAGTCACCTTGTAAACCTGCAGTCCCTTGAAATGGAAAGGCGGGGTGGGAGGGGGAGGTGTAAGTGGCAGAGAGGAAATGAGACAGATGTGGATCAGTGATTGAACCGGCAGGAGGTGTGAGGTGAGGCCACTCTAGGCTGAGTCATACGGATGGGCCACAGATTAGGTGAGTCACAACATTTCCTCTGACCACTTTCTGGGAAATACATTAAGAAATGATTTATGTACAGACACGCACACACACACCCACACACACATACCAACAACCACACAAACAGGCACAAATAGTTATGAGAGCATGCAGACATACACCCGCACACACATCATTTTTGCAGACTCAGTTAATATGAAACACAATCTCAAGAGACTGAAGAAAAAGAGAGACAGAAAAATAGTGTGTGTGTGTGTGTGTGTGTGTGTGTGTATGCTAGCATATAGTACTTCAAAACACATATGTGATTAGTTAAATGATGTACTTATGTCAACCATATCCCAACCCTTTCAAAAATAACATTCTTCCCTTACCCTCTCTCTGTGCCCCCTCTCTGACCTCCATGCTATTTCTTCATCAATCATTTCCCCCTGAGGTCATCTATCTTTTTGTTCCATTTTCCACAGTTCCTGACAAGACTGACCACTCTTTCCTCATTGGATTTTTCCAAGTCAAATAAGTCCTGTTGGACAGCAGTGAGGCATAGGCTAGGCTTTAAATAGCCAATCTGGTGGTTAACTAATTACTGTGTTCACTGGGTAGCCCTGGGCTGCAACAGCGTGTGGTTCGCTACAGACCAAGAAGATTTCAAAGATTTTCTGGCAGATTCCCATCTAGATGCTGCCCGCCTGCCTGCTATAATGCTTTCAAAAAATCCAGCAGAGAGGTTGCTGAGTGGTTGAGTGTGCTTGTGTGTATGCGTGTGTGTATGTGTGTGTGTGTGTGTGTGCCCATGTGTCAGGCACGTCCCCTGCTCAGCAGAGGGAGTCTGAAATTGGCTATAAAAAGAACGGGGTCTGATTTCCTCTCAAAACACCCTCCAGGCTTTGATGCGTGGCTCAACAACACCTGAGGAAAAGCAATGCTACCTCGGCTGTATTGGGCAAACTACTCCTACTGCCATCCACTCTCCAAATTGTGCAAATATGAGAATCTGTCACAGCGAGAAAGTGAAAAAGGCATGGCATAAAACCCATTTGCTCAACTGTCAAAGCTGTGTTGTTGTTTTCAATTATAGGTATAGCTGAGTGGATATGACGTCATCACCATGGCAATATATTTTCTGAATTATCTAGATTAGTCTTAGGTTTCATATTTATCGCTTCTAAAAATGAAATAATGCAGAACATGGCCATGCACTAACACCACAACTCAAAACATTTGTCCAGTTCTGACAATGTCTCATCTATGATCACATGAGCCTTCAAAAAAAATATTGTTGCAACATGTCAACATAACAACAATGGCACGACAGCAAGACATACCAGCCACTGAACGGCAGCACAATGGTGTCAGAGATCCATGCGTGAAATCAAGCATTTGTTAATCCATGCAGTCATCCATTCATCCTCACCTGGTCCTCTCCTCTCTGTCCAGGCTGGCTCCTCTCTCCTCCACGGCCTGTCTCCAAATATTGGATTCCTACTTGACATTCCACTCCTCAGACCTCTCCCCCTTGATGCCATGGCAGCAGAAGTGAACAGGTTGGTGTGTGTTGGAGACGGGGAGGACCTGTAGAGGTGTGTCTGTTCAATCTCGTCCTCATCATCCTCTTCTCTGTCGGATGCTCCCATCCTCCCTGTATGTGGCCCCCCAGTGAAGGTTCTCCAGCTGGGATTGGAGAGTCCAAATCCTGTCCCTCCCAGGCCTCCGACCTTCATCCATGGCTGGCCGAGGCCACCCCACCCTCCTCCAAATGAGGAAAGGTGAGAGGACCCCAGCCCCAACGAGGTGAGCGACGTGTGTTTGTACTTCTCAGTTGAGGATGTTGAAGACGACGAGGCACTAACCGCAGCGGGAGAGGAAAACGGATCTTTTCCATTCTCACATAACCAGGGTGATTCTGCTGACCCCAAACTCCCCATTCCTCTTGTACCTTTCCTTCCTCCTTCTCCTGGCCCCATGATGAACCCCGACCTTGGTTTCAAGCTGGCCAAGCCCTCTCTCTCCATGTCGTCTTCCTCCTCATCCTCATGCACCTCCTCGTCGTCGTCCACGTCTCGCTCGCAGTGCAGGTGACGGTGTTTATGCTTGTGTTTGTGTTCGCTCCTCCCACAGCCACAGGAGAGGCCGGTGGCGAACCCTGAACTGAGGTGTGGGCCTCCTCCACTGCCTCCTCCTAGTTCTCCCTCAACCTCTCCTCCTAAACCTCCCTCCCTCAGCAACCTCGTCCTCCGCCTGTGGAATCTGGCTGGGTTGAGGAGGAAGTGGGGGTGGTGGGGCTGATGGGGGGCATACTGGTGGGGAGATGGTATGGGGTAGGAGCTGTGGAGGTGGGAGTAGAGGGGCGTGGTCGGGGGGTAGCCTCTGTAGAACCCCATATCGTCAATGGTCTCCTGGAACTTTGATGGACAGCCGCACTGCCTGCGCTCTGGCTTCCTGCCACAATGCACTGGCTGGCACGGGTAGAAAGGCTGGGCGGAGAAGGAGGGATTAGTCGAGTAAGAAGAGGGATGAGGGGAATAGAAACCATTCAAATTGATCCTGAAGATGTTGGAGCGGAGAGGATGTGAGGAGGAGGAGTGGTGTCGCCTTCCTCCAGCAGCATTCCCACTCCCACTGAAGCCCTGCCCGAGTCCTGTTCTCGCCCAACTACGGCGCCCGATGTGAACCTCACTGAACTGACCGATCAGATCATCCAGCTCGGACAGAAACTCTGGGTCCTGCATGTGCAGCTGCTGGTGCTTCTTCTTGTGTTTATTTTTCTGTCTCTTCAGTGCATTATGCCCAAGGCAAGTGTAATAGTCCGAATGAGTGCATTTATTGTGCCCCGGGCAAGGGCACGGGCACAGGCAAGTACAGGAAGACACACAGTCATACTCCCTCCGCCTGTGCCTGTGTCTTTCTCTGTGTCTCTCCACGTTAGCCGGATTGGTGATGGGGTTTGCCTGTCTGTGCATGGGAGAGAGGGGTGACGACACAGGGGAAGGACGGTCTACAAGAGAGGAGGGGTGTCTCTGACCCCCCAGCATCACTCCTGATCCTTGACCCATCCTGAGTATGCCTCGGCCTCCCCTCATCTCCCCCCGCTCAGAGACACTGTTGTTATCTGTGCCAATTCCACTATCACTAGGCAGAGTCTCCTCGCTGTGTGACTCACTCCTCGGGGAAGGGGTGGCCTCTTTCAGGTGTGCAGGAGAGCCAGGTGTGTGATGCAGAGGAGGGGTGGGAGAGGAGAGCTTACACGATGACTGGTGAAAGGGGAAGTGATGCCTTCCCTGGCATGGACAACTTTTCTTCACAAAGGGAGAGAGGGATGATGAGGAGGGAGGGCGAGGGGAGGTGCAGGAAGAAGACGGGGAAGGGAGGGAGAAAGGGTGTGGGAAAAGGAGGGAGGATGTTGGTTCTGTGAGGCTGCCTTCGCTGTAAGGGCTCTGAGCCCCACTGGAGTGTGTAAGCGATGGGGAGGGGAATGGGTGAGAGGGAGGTTGGGGTTGATTGGAGAAAAGAGAGGTTTCAGAGGGATTGGTGAACAGTGAAGGCTGAACTGAATTCTGGGAGTTAGAGTTTAGGTTAGCTGTTTGAGATTTAGGCTTACGTCCTCGCCTCTTGCCCATGTAGATGGTCCCTCTCTTGCTCACATTGATCTGAGGGCCAAGCTTACCCCCAAAGGAGGAGGACAGGGCTGAGAGGGTGTGTTTTGCTACGGCCTCGGCCGTCTTAAAAACTGCAGGAGAGGTTTCTCCATCTGCCTCTGCTCTGCTTCCTGCCTTCCCAGCATAATCAGACAGCAACCCCTTTTGAAGTCTCCTCTTCTTTCTTTTCTTCATTTCACTAATCAGTCTCCTGATCTTTAGCTCCCTGTTCCCCTTTTCAGGATTCACGTCTTTGCTCTTCTTTTTAAGATCAGCTTGGCTTAGCACATCTCCACTCTGGTCGTCAGAGAGGGGTCGTTTGGGAGGACGGCCACGCTTTCTGGGGGTGGAATTGGACTGAGCGGGAAAGGGAAGCATTGGACTGGGCTCCAACGCAGGAGCTTTCTGAACTCCTTCACATCCCGCAGGGGCCACATCAGCCAGAGTGGCAGTGGGTGAAAGTCTAGGTGGAGGCTCATCCAAGCTGGAGGTGTGGGATTTAGGGCGGCCCCTCTTTCGGGCTGGTGTTATGGGGGACCTAGAGGCAGGGGGGCTGGGGTCAGAATTGGGGTGACTCTGGTCAGGGGTTGGAGGTTTGGTTGCAGCAGAGAGTGCAGAGGAGCTGGTGGTTGAAGAGCTAGTGGGGGCTGGGTGTGACTCTTCCGTCTGCTTGACAGTGGCCTTGGTCGGTGGGGATGTCTTTGAGTTCTGGGGGAAACTTAGTAATGGATTATGGTGAGAATCTAGAGGCGCTTCCTGGTTTTCCACCCTCTGAGCCCGGTGCACCAGCTTGGTCCAGCTGGGCCGTCTGGCTTTACGCTTCTTGAGTGGCCGGCTGTCCTGCTCTGGGGGCGAAGAAGGCGGAGACATAGGGGGACGAGCAGAAAGAGTGGGCAAAGAGGAAGGAGCCGAAGATGGGTGGCTTGTAGGCACAGTTGGATGTCTCAAAGGGACGTCTTGTTCTTTAGGTTTACTAGGGTCACCTGCTGTTACTGGCTCAGCGTGTTTAACTAGCTTGGAAGCATCATCTGCTTTGTCTTTCTCATCTGGTCTGCCTGGGTTGGCTAGCTTACAGGTCTTCTCTAGTTTACCGCTATCATCTGTTTCACCAGGTTTAGCATTGTTATCTTTTGCTCTGTGTCTGTCTGGACTAAGCTTATCCCTCTTTTTCTCAGCCTTTCCTTTCTCAGTTTCATTCCTCCATGTATCTTCAATCCTGCTCCTTTCATCCTTGCCTTTCCCATGCTTTGATTTCCCTTCCTTCCCTTTCTCTTTCTTCTTCTTCTTGCCTTCCTCTTTCCTGCTCTCATTCTTTGCTCTTTCAGCCTCGCCTCGTTCTCGCTTGGATTTTTTCTCTTTCCGTTTCTCTTTCTTTGCTTTCTTCTCTTTCTCTCGCTTCTTTCCTAGCGAGGGCTGTAAAGAGGGATCCTGTTTTGGAGAGTGTCCAGAGGAGAGAGCCATAGTTGGGGAGGACTGTGGTTTAGGGGTGATAGAGGGAGAGCAAGGAGACTCTGTCCTGCTCTTATGGGACAGGTTGTGTTCTTTATGGAAGCTGCCAGAGATTGGGGATCTTGTTGCAGAGTCTGAGTCTCTGGGAGTGGCAGAGGAGGAGCTGTTGTGTTTTCCAGCTTTGACCTTTGAGGACTTTGTAGGACCAAGAATGTCAGAGGAGCTTTTCCCATTTGGTTGTCCTTTCTGTTTCCCTGTCTGCACCACACCATTGTGTTTGTTAGCAGTGTCTCCCTCACCCCTGGGTTCCACTGCTGAGAGGTTTTGGAGAGATGGGGTAGAAGGAGTAGTGGGAGCTGTCTGATCTGTTTTGGGGGAGCAGGGTTTATGTCCTGCAGGGGCTGCCTGCCCATTGACACTAGGAAGCTTGTCTTTCTTCACTCTCTCAGATGAGCCATTTGAATTCACCTCTGTCTTATCAGCCAGTTTGATAGGAACCTGGGGGGAGCAAACAGGCAATCTCTGTCATAAACAACAATGGCTGTGATATCATTAGTTTGTTGGTGACAACACTGAAGGACAATGGCGCTCTGGGAAAACACAATAACTTAAATGCTTTTGGTTTTGTCTGACCATTAAAAGAGATTGAGGACAAAATGACTCAATCAGGGAGAGAAAGGAGGGCATGGGGAGGAGAAGGAGAGAGTGAGGTGATGGAAACAGGAATGGGGTTGACACAGAAAGGAGAAATACAAAGGCAGAGAAACTGAGAGAGAAAGGGAGTGGGACAGGGAGAGAGGGGGAGTGAAAGATAAATGAGAGCAGGTAGAGAAAAGGGGATGTAAAAATAGAAGAGAGGGACAGAGATAGAGAGCGAGGGAGAGTGAGAGAGAGAGAGTGAGAGAGCGAGTGAGAGAGAGGGAGCACGAGAGAAGGAGAGGGAGAAAGCTGTGTTACTGGTAGCTATAAATTGCCACTAATAGAAATGAGAAGGCTTGACATTTTGTGCTTGTCCTGTAATTTTGGAATGCTGCAGCTTGAGTGGTGTTTTTGCAGCTAAAGCAATAAGCTTCCCCTTGGGTGATTGTCATAAGGACTGATGAACCAATGTCTGTAACAGCTCCTAGTAGTTGCTGTGCTGTTGTCCTATTTATAGGTCTGTTTACTCAAATGTGCTGCTAAGGTTTCAGTATTGAGACAATAGCTCATTTGACCTTATTACCACTGAGCACAAAGCTGGTAATTTTGCACCAGATAAGCCTGTCTGGTGGTTGACTATGAAAACCAAAAAAGAGTTACAGCACATATGTGCCATTAATAATGAATTACTATGTAGTTAATGCGAATACCTTAAGTGGCTACGCCTGTTTTCCATTTTAACCCAAGTTTTTTTTTTTTTTTTTCTTTTCCATTTTGAGTTAACTTTAGTGGATACCTGGTTTAATAGCAGCAGCTAACTTGTATAAGGCAAATTCCCAAAGCTTACCTGTTTGGCTGACTTGGTCCCTTGGCTGGCTAGAACAGGGGCTGAGGCTGGGCTGGAAGCTGTAGGAAATGTTGATAATGCCAATGGCTGCAATGACGATGCCGACAACGATGATGATGAAAGCAGTGGTGAAGCAGTAGATGACGTCTGTTTGGACGGGGGCTGAACAGATTCCAACCCTGAGCTTTGCTCTCTAGTTGCCTCTTCTAATGTGGGGCTGGTTTTGCCCTGCTGACCCACTCCTCCCTCCCCGTCCCCTCTCAGTGCTGCCACTCTGCCCTGTCTCTGATAGGTCCTGATGGTGGGCTTGCAGACGTAGCTCTCAAGAATCTTGGGTGGCTTCTTGGTCCTTTTGGCCTGGAGTCCAATCCGGAGTCGTACATTCCCCTCAGGGCAGCTCGCCTCTCTGCCAGGGAACTCGAGCTCTTGCTGCCCCGTGCTGCCACAGCGCCCCTCAATGAGCAACTCCAGCACTGCCCCCTTGTCTCCTTCTCTCTTCCTCCCTGCTCCTCTTCTCTCCTCCTCTCTCTTCCCCAAATCCCCATTCTCCCCCTCGCCACTCCTCCTTATCTCTGCCACTCGTTCCTGGTCTGAGTCTTCAGGTGGAGCGGTCGGGGCCAGAGGGGTGTGTGCGGTTGGAGGGTTACCCCCCTTCACTCTCTGGTCCATCAGAGAAGTCAGGGGGGAGGAGCCGGGTGTGGTGGGGTTCCCAGTATAACACTGTTAAAGGACTCTGGGGAGATGGGGTGAGGGTTGAGAGTGGGTTGCAGGTATAGGTCAGGAGATTTACAAAAAAGATGCTATAAAAGTCTGAGTAAAGGCGGGTTCCTTCATCCAGCGAAGGTGTCTCTCATGTCCTTCAAGCTTGAGCTGTGAAGGAGCACGTTGGAGAGAAAGAGAAAGAGACAAAAGAGAGAGAGACAGACAGACAAACACAGAGAGAGGTCACTGATTAGTCATTTCAGTGAGCTCAGATGTTGAGTAGCAGCAGCAGAGGAACAGAGGGGAAAGTCCCCTTCTTCCAGGCAGCTGTAGTGAGGTGCTAAAGTCTCTGAGTCCACAGAGATGATCTCACCGTACAGAAACCCAGGGGGCCAATCAAAGGATACATAGCAGCCGATTCCCAGAATGTCTGCACTAACCAGAATAAAGGCCTACCCACATTCTTAAAAAACAGCTCAAACTAGCCTTTTCTGACAAACCGTAAATAATGGTTTCTCTGAAAGGCCAGCTCATACTTCAGAACCTCTGTGCTCTTACTGACGCTCTCTTCCTTATTAAGCACCCTCTCCCCAAATCAATAAATCAATCAATCAGCTCCTCGGTAATTCACACACTTGATCCAGTCTCCTCCCCTCCTCTCCCTCCTATCTTTGCGCCTCCTGTTCTTAGCTACTCCCACAAGTACTTCTCCTCCCACCATTCCCGCTGCTGTACTTTCTTTTCTCTCCGAAACTCCCCTTTTCATGTTTGCCAGTAAGATTTTGCATACATTCTCTATTAGCCCCATCCACTTTCTCTCTCTCTTTCACTGTCTCTCTCAGTAGACCACAGTAAAACGGTCAACTCATACACTGTATCCATGTTAATCAGAACCATATTTTCTCCTCCACTCTGTTCTTTTCCTCCTCTCCAAACCTAAATCCCTCCATTCACGGTCCGACCCTTCCCCTCCTCCCCTTTCAGTAGTGGTAACACAAATCCGTAGGAAAGGGTAAAACTTATTTTTGGAAAGGAGTGTGAATTCCTCCTCCTCCCATTGCTTCCTCTAAGTCAAGTAAGCTTTTCATTGACCCCATTGTAAATGGACTTTTAATGTGACATTACAGCAAGTAACACACCCTAAAATAACATTCTCCTCACTAGCAAAACTTTCCCCCTCTCACTCTCACTCACACTCTGCTCAGCCCAATTTTCAAAGCAATGAAGGGAAGCAGCATCTTGTGTCATGCTTCCTTTATTATACTCTCTTCTCTCATTAAGACAGACACTCATTCATTTTCTAATAAAACATACCCTGCCTTGCATTCTTTCACTCCTCTCCGGAGAGCCTCTTATGAAATAGCTCATCTGTCTCTCAACGCATTGAACTGCCCTTTAAACTTACAAGAGCATCTCAGATAATGTTTTCATTTAGGAGCTCAGCGGGCTATCTGTGTTGCCTCTAGGTCCCTCCACACCCAAAAAGCCCTTTACTCGAATCAAAATGAGTTTGAATCAACAGCTATTCCAGTAAATGTTGTTGTGTAACAG
The DNA here is from genome assembly GCF_902150065.1 of Myripristis murdjan. Classification (NCBI taxonomy): domain Eukaryota; kingdom Metazoa; phylum Chordata; class Actinopteri; order Holocentriformes; family Holocentridae; genus Myripristis; species Myripristis murdjan. The sequence goes on from NC_043995.1 coordinate 19,790,801, forward strand.
TTTGGAAAAGCCTTCCAAGGCCAAGCCTCTGATACAATAAAATAAAATGAGCGAAGAGATGGACAGTGCTCCCTGTAAATAACTGCAGCCACCTTGACCATAACCACTACAGCAGCCTGACCCATATAAAGAAGTGCATGAGTAGCTTGAATCCTACGAGTTAAACTCTTGTGAAGTAAAGTGACGGTATGAAGAGGGTGTGAGCGACAGCTTTTTCAACTTAAAAGGGTAAGTCAATTCAACATCAGTCAAAGCGCATACTAATAGCCTTTTATGTTCTCCAGAGCTATACCTCTCAAACATAACTCAAAATTATTCTAACATTAGACCAGAAGCTATTTCCAGTGACAGAATGATGGGTGGACTTGACACTGTAGTCAGTGTGGTTCCTCGGCAGCACTGGGGCAACGATTAAATCATGATAATGGACCTCCATATTTCCAGCCATCATCTCCATTCCATGAAGGTGTTATCATCAATAACTACAACACCATTATCATCTGCCTGACAACAGCTTTAGCAAAGCACCCCAGCTGGAAATTAGGCTGTGATGGCATCTCAATATATTGAGCTATGACCATGAAGCTTTACAGCCAGTGCAGCTCACTCTACATATGGGGGTGGGGGGGTTCTCACCTGAGTCTCTCTCTCTCTCTCTCTCTCACACACACACACACACGCACGCACGCACGCACGCACACACGCACACACACGCACACTTTCCCCTAATTAGTGTATCACAAGAGTGTTGGTCGTACATTGTGTACCCAGGTCGCAGCTGCGTAGGCTGACTGATGTAGCTACTGTAGATACAGTATGGGCAGTGGGGGTGTTACCGCACTGGAGCAACCTATCACTGGTTTACTGAGGACGTCAACAGGAGCTTCCTTTTCCATAATGACTCTGCGCACCTTAGAAATCGGCTATTTGCATGATGCTGTCGCACTTTGAAAACGGCGATACGCACATGCACGTGTTGTTGTTGTCATCCATTTCTCCACAATACGATATATCCCACATTTCGGCTATATCAAATACAAACAGCTGCAAATGCAACTCAACATCGAAGTGAGCGGGGGTAACCTCAAAATCTGGTGGTGGTATTTGTGATGTAGAAGAGTCTAGAGCCACCTTTTTTCTCTCTTCTATCTGTCCTCTGCCACCCCTTATGCTGGTGTCAGCAACACTGAAATAATAAATATCATCATGCGCGGAGAACACAAGGAAAACATACGCAGCAACAAGGGATAAAATTAGCGCAAAGCGGATGCAAAAAAATCTCACTAACCAACTGAGCTTTTAGCACGGTGATGATGACAGGCCTGCACACATTAATACAGACTGCCATGACATTTTGTAATAAGGCTACGTAGGCTACTTACCCGAGAGCGCGTCCCAGAGCCAACTGCGTTTAGGCAGGAGGTTAAGGTGTTGCTGTCCTGCTCTCCCCTTCGCACTGACAGCAATCCAGGGCTTTTGGTGCATCTGATGTTGCTTTGATTACATAACTAAGGCCAACACACCTCCTAAAATCGAGTTTCAGTCTCATCAGGGCGCAGAGCCTACTGTGCAACAACATTGGCGCGGGTGTTTTCATAATCATACAGTCGACAGATCTCCGTAGGCGCGTCTCTGCAGCTAGGTGGCGAACTGGTTACACTGGAGCAGGATGTTATTTTGCCACTTCTCGGGGAAAGTTACATCGCGCCCGCCAGTAATAATGGCCCAAATTATGTTCTCCTATCTATACGGGCTGCTACGTGTCCGGACGGCAGACTCGGGGCTACGGCCGCGTGTCCTGTTTTATAGGCTGACATTGCAGAGTGGTTGGTGAATGTGCGGGAATGTAATTGCGTGGCCATTTTCATGTGGCCAGAGGAGGAGATAAAACGGTGAATACAGCACAGGATCTCATTGCGGTTCATAATAGGCGATTGGGGAGGGCTATTTAGACGCCTAATAAAATGGCGACGACTTGGCGAAAGTAGGCTGATGGTTAGTTGGATTTGGAGATCAGCTCAAAAGTTGTGTCGCGGTGAGAGTGTGTGTCTGTGTGTGTATGTGTGCGTGTGCGTGCGTGTGTGTGTTTCAACAGCAGCTCTGAGGGAGAGAGGCGGACTGGCCGTGCAGAAGTTCATAAATATGAGTTGAAAAGAGAAAATATAATAACTCAACTCGGGATGTCTCCCACCCACTAAGACATTACAGAAACTTGTTACAAACTAAAAGACTGCAGAATTAGGTCATTTACTTAATTTGTATTAACCTTGCAAAATATATATTCGTAAGTGTGTATGTGTACGTGGATGTATGCATTATTATCATTTTATTATTATTTATTATTATTATTATTAGTAGTAGTAGTAGTAGTAGTAGTAGCAGTAGTAGTAGTAGCTAGTAGTAGTAGTAGCTAGTAGTAGTAGTAGTAGTATAACTTATTTTTATTTATAAATAGGCCTACACTTTGCGTTTTCATATATTTGCTATGTTACACTCCAGGAAAACTCTAGGTCAGGTGACTAAATGAGTAAAAAATAATATAAAATCACACCCCTTTGTTGGTATTAAGGGCAATTTCTATGTTGAACTGTAACTTATGTATAACTACACCGTGGCATAAAACGTCTTAATTTCTAATTAAGTGAGATTTCAAAAAGCATGTCCCATTTGGGCAAAAAAATGAAATAATAATAAAATGATAAGAATCACTATTATAATAATTTAAAAACAGGCTATTGTAAACCTCACAGAAATCGTATACACACCCCGATGCCATTAAAAAGACCGCATTCCCTCTGCAAACAGTTTATCAGTTAGTGAATCCTGGCCAAAGTTTATTCCTGCTATCATAAAAATACCTAAAATATCAAAAATAGGATTAGAGGTAACTAATTATGTTGAAGTCTGATAAAATCCAAATCCCCACAGTAGGCCTAATTAGTGCTGGCTGAACTGTAGTGATTTTGATTTCTTTCTTTTTTTTTCTCTTTTCCCACAAGTATTTGAAAAGCATTACAACCCTAATCTCTAACCATGGAAGTAGTTAAGCGCTAACGCATACAGAGCAACCATCCCCTGACGTCACTTCCGTGTCTGCGCCGCATGATGGCGGTGTCCATGACGGATCTGGCACATTGACTCCGGCCGATGTTGTGCAACTTCCCATCGCGCTAACCTGAACCTGGGACATTTTGTAAATAGATGCCATTATTAGAAATCCTCGTGACTGAACCTTTAATGAATTGATCCGGAGGTGAATGGCTTACTGTGCTGAGACAAGTCCACGCTGTGTTGATTTTACCTGCTGTACGAGGCTGTTAGCAGCTAGCTTAATGTTTATGCAAGGTTATGAGCCTTTGGGAAACATGGGTGTCTTACGGTTACAGTAAAGCGTAATGTGTGTGCACCGTGTCTGCCTTTTGTTCTTGATATCCATGAAGTATCACCTCAGTAACTGTTCATTTGGCATTCATATTCCAGATCATGGCCCTTCACAGACTGTCCTTCAGACTACGACACACGGTGAGCCCACTGTCAGTAAAAGGTTTTCACAGGACTGAATTTATATTGAGAAACTCCACAGAAAATACTTATGTTGTTTTCTTTTAATAAACTCAAGCAGATTTGGAGCATCTCTTTGAAGTAGTTAGTGGCCAGGGAAAGCAGAAGAGGATGGTAGGCTTGCAGTCTTCATTCATTAAAGGCAGGTTAACCTGTGGGTTGTGCTGGTTTGATCCCACAGGCAGTGCTCGTCCGGCCCCTTCACAGCAGTGCATGTGGCCAGCAGCAGGAGGCCTTGGCTGCAGAGCCGGTGTCTGAGCCCCTCTCAGTCTTCAGGACGCAGGAGAGCGATCCAGTGAGTACACATGCAGATTTGGCTTCACCATCGCCGGAGGAAGCCAAGACGACTAATACCCTCATGTGGCGTACAGCTGCCCGCTTGAGGCAGATTGATTTTTGCAGCTTGAAGTTAATAGGCGGTGTGTAGACCTGTGTGATGCTGTCTCTCTGCAGGCATGTCAGTCAGAAAAACATGCTGGACAGTACTACACTCTGCCTCCTGAGCACGTCCGGACGCTGTTCCCTCATGGTCTCCCCCCACGCTATCAACTGCAGGTAAGAACTGACGGGTTTGTGTTAAGATTTTTTACGTTTTGTTTTTAAACTGCATGCACTGAATCTGTTTTACTCCCTTAGTTTAAATACAGCTGTGCAAAATCGATACAGCATGAAGTAACTTTCCACAATAATATGTCTGTTCTCTGACATCTACATTTCAGTGCACTATGTTAACTAAGTGCATTGCACGAAAATTGGAAGGGAAATTTTTGCATTAAATTGTTTTGAGTCAGTTTGTCACCTGATTTATTATATAATATGTTTTTGACTTAAGTTGTATTTTATGTTAAGCTCTGTTTATACATTTTCAGCCAGTTCTGTAGAGTATTTCAGTGTGTTGTCATTCAGATTGTGACATGACCCGTGTATCGTGTTAGGCATTGAATCGCAAAGTCCTTGTCAATACCCAAGCCTAATTTCAAAGTAGGAAATGCTTTCACTTTCACATGATTGATTGTTTCTAATGTTCGGCTCCAGGTGAAGACGTTTAACGAGAGCTGTGTGATGGTGAGGAAGCCTGCCCTGGAGGTCATCTCTCACCTGAAGAAGACTGACGACAGCAAACCTGCCCTTCGCTACTTGTTCTGTATCCTTCGGCACTCATAAATACACACACACACACACACACACACACGCACAGGTGAACACACTTGTTTTCCTTTGGTGCTCCTGTTGTTGACCTTAACTGGCTGCTCAGATGGGTTGAAGGGTAGCGGAAAGACAATGTCTCTCTGTCACGCAGTCCACTTCTGCTATACACAAGGATGGCTGGTGCTGCATATACCTGATGGTGAGACACACACACACGCACACACACACACAGACACACAGACATGCCACGTGTCTGGCTACCATTACAAAAGTATTGAATGCGTCAACAGTGACCCTTTTCGTCCTTTGTGTGTTTTCCTCCTACAGCCCACCTGTGGGTAAAGAACTGTAAAGAGCTGCTGCCTTCATCCTATAACGCCTCTCGCTTCGACCAGCCGCTGCAAGCCACAGATTGGTTACGCAACTTCAGAATCACCAACGAGCACTTCCTCTCAAAGGTAGTGAGTTTTCCACAGGTTGCCAGTTTTTAGTGTTGATAGATTCCTCAGCAGAACTCTGTGTGTGTGTCTGTGTGTGTGTGTTAACGCATCTGTTTGCCTTCCAGTTAAAGACCAGGCAGCGCTATGTGTGGACAAAGAGAGAGTTTACAGAGGAGGGAAGGCCATTAGGAGAGCTGGTGGATCAGGTGAGTCACAGTGTGATCTGCTGTGAGGTTGGATTTGCGACCTTCTGATTTTCCTGGTATTTGTCCTTAATTCCATTAGGGGATGGAGTTTATCTTACCATTGTAACATTGTTGTTGTTGTTTTTTACCGATCTGTTTTCATTCACTTCAGCTAATATAGCTGGTGGCTTTAGAGCACCTTCTCAAAATGCACATTTATACACTTCATAAACTGCTATTTTACTGAATGAATGTGAATTCATAGATTTCAAAACCGCAAATGTCTCAGAACCCGGAGGCGGTTAATTATGGCAGCCTATTGTTGCAACGGTGAAAAACAACATTAGCTCAGCATCTTCCTATAATGAATAACACTTCTTGTTAAAACAAGATCGTTTTCTTGTTATAACGAGATTATTTTCATGTTATAATGACATCTTTTGTTAATATAAACAGGCTAATAAGTAAGAAACTTTTTGGTATGTTATGAGAGGTTTCCTGTTATAACAAGATAAATTGGTCACGTCATAAAGAGAAAAAATGAACATGAAAATATCTTGTTATAAGAAAAACATCCTGTGATAACAACAACAAAAAAATAATCTCATTATAACAAGATACTGAGCTGAATGTAGCATGCTCTGTTTGTTGTATTATCAACAGTAACTTATTCATTGCTGCTGCTCTTACCCACTTTCCCCCTTAGGGATCATTAAAGTTTCATCTTTCATCTTCTGTGTACTTAGTTGCGGTCAATAGACGATGAATTTGAGCAGAGGGATGGATCAACACAATATTTTGAACTACACACTGTCAAAGCCAGGAAGGAACACTAGATTCACATGCAGCCTGTTAATTTCTCAAATTTCCCAGTTATCATACGGTGCTGGAAACGCACAGAATGATCAGCCCTCAAGTGAATAAAACTGTAGGAGTGAGACATTAGTTCTGCTATATAATGCTAGATCATGTTTTAACGTGATATTGATGCCCAACTTGCGACAGCATATTACCAAGAGGGTTAGGCTGCTATTTGAATTATTTCCCAGTGATGCTATTTAGGAATCAGTGCTAAATTGTCAGAGCTTGAATCAAAAGAAAACAGTGACTGTTCACACTCTTGCATTCCAAAAATATCCTCCTCTTTGCATTTTTAAACACATTACCACTTGCTTTTAATTTCTGTCCCATAGAGGAAAAATAGAAGTTGATGTTTTATATGAGTTATTACTGTTTCTGTTCGGTTGTCATGTGCTGCAGGGTATATCCCGTGTGAAGAGCAGCAGTGACGTGGTGGGGGCGGTGATGAAGGAGCTGAGACTGCAGAGCGGGCAGCCAGATGCAGGCTTCAGACTGGCCGTGGCTGTGGATGGTGTCAACGCCCTCTGGGGAAAATCCACCATCAAGAAAGAGGATAAGAGCGCTGTGAGGGAACACGGTCACACTCCTCAGTCCTTCCTCACACTTCATCTTCCATTCCACAGATAGGATGTCTCATGTGTTTGTCTCTCGCTGCCTGCCAGGTGTCCCCAGAGGAGCTCACTTTGGTGTATAACCTGAGGAAGCTGATGAGGAACGACTGGGTGAGGATGCAGAAGACTCCACTCAGGGCTTTAAGATGAATGTTACATATCTGATTATTATTTTCTCTTACTTTCACTCTCCTTTCTTTCCCCAGAATGGAGGTGCCATCATCACCACTCTGTCTCAAACGGGCTCTCTCTACACTCCTAACTCGGCTTACTTGCCTCAAGAGCTGCTGGGAAAGGTCAAGTGTCATTTATACTTGATTATCCTCAGCTCCCGCCCTACAGCACAGACTAGAAATGCGCATTTCCTTTTCAAATTTTGATCATCAGTGAGGCAAATTGCAAAGTCTGACCTCAGACCTGTGCCTGAAGGCAACATCTCCCTCCTTGTCAGGGCTTATGGTTAAAAGGGGCCTTTCAGAATTAAGTAAAGTGATAAGCACATTCACCGCTCTCACAGGTGCTGGAAAAAGATATATTTAAAAAAAATTAAATCGTCTAAACATCTCTTTGCCTCCCAAAAATGTAGATGTAACTTGATGATATTAGACCTGCAGGACTAATCTTGACTGTTTAAAGATATGCACTGTTGATTTTCCCCTTGTCAACTACTTATAACTGAATTATGTGTGTATCTGTATTTGTATCTAAATGTTGTAATTGTGTCAACTGCCAGTTATACATATTTTTATTTCAGTGTTTCTCGAGTCAATGATCTGTTGTCTGAATGGTGATCTGTGCTGAATGTAAAAGATGCTCTTCCAAAATCAGGTCATGTGATATCATAACATGGTGTGTTATGGGAACATGGGTTCTGTGTAAGACACACCTGATAAAGACCAATTCAGGTGAAGGTCGCACGAAAAACTTTGGAGCAAGAACGTTGTGCACAATCACTCAAGAGTTTTACTGATGTTTTTCAGTGGATGACCTCCATCTTAACTGAGGTGTGTAATGTGCACTGAATCGACTTCCTGTGTGTTTGTGTGTGTGTGTTTTTTCTCATCAGGAGGGCTTTGACAGCATGGATCCATTTGTCCCGGTGCCAGTCCCCAACTACAGCGAGAAGGAGTTTGAGAGCTGTTACCTGTACTTTCTGGACCGCCGCTGGCTGCAGCATCCACACAGTAAGTGATGTCGCTGCCATGCTTCGCTGTCCAAATTGACAAACTGACATAGAAGTGGTGCTGTTTTTAGTAACTTTGAAGTGCTATCTGTCTGTTTCTTTTTTTTATATCAGGCCGAACAGACGAGGGGAAGAAAGAACTCATCTTTTTGAGCAACCGAAATCCGTCTATGTTGGATCGACTTTGTGCCTTCTTGTGAAGTCACTTACACACACAACACACAAACACACACACACGTATACAAACATTTCTGTCCTAAAACACATATACACAAACATAGGTGTCCTATTACATGTGTATCCTTCCATAATTTATGATGCATGTATGTTTCTTTGATAATAAAATATATATATATATAAGCAAAGTATTGTCTCTTTGGATTGTTAAAAATGTGTCGTGGTCATGGTGCAGACGTCTGTGGAAGGATCAGTGTGTGTGTGTGAACAAAATAACAGGTTAAAACGACCCACCAATCTGAGAGAAGAGGAAAGTGTGTTCTCGTGTTACATCATTAGGCTTGCTGCTGTGCTGGCTTATGTTCGTGATGGGGGAACAGGCCTGTTTTGGACGAGTTCTCCGAGCTGTTTTGTGATTACAGCGCCATCTGGCTGCAGGTTCAGGCCACTGCACGGGTTGTTCACGTGACGGGTTTCGTGTCACATGACAGCCCAGCTCCCAGTCGATCGCCAAAACAAGCCACTTTGGCAAACGCTGCATGTATAGGCGTGTTTGAGATAATGTGACACATGACGAAATATCTGGAATAATCTGCCGGACTCGCCAAAGCTCTCTCCAGGGGCCCGCAAGGTGAGATCAGCTGCTCTGAAGTGAACTTGGTTGGTAGTGAAACGTCAGTCAGCTAAATGAATGGGGAATTTGCACTTTTAATTTCATTATGGTGACATTCTCACGTGGCTGTCATTGGTGAAAGCAGTGTGTTTGAACCTATTCACACAGGTGACCTCACTACGAGCTACTTTCTTCCTTGATAAAATGGCGTTGTTATCAGCAACCCTTTTAGCCCTTGTTCCCTTCACAGTGGTAGTGACACTCTCAACAGGTAAGACTCTTACCTGCTGTCTTGCACCACCATACTGTTGTCTTTCCACTTGTGCTTTATGCATTGTAGTCAGTTAATACAGTGTGCTACTTATCCAGAGGAATAGCCCATCTGTGACATCTCTGTGCACTTTCTCTTACCAGGAAGTAATAAGTGTGTGCCCCGCAACTTTGGCCATGGCTCTGTGGTGTGTGAGTGTAACTCAACGTATTGTGACAGTGTTGGGTCAGTCACCCTGCCTCCGCTGGGCCAGTTCTCCTCCTACCTGAGCAACAAGGCTGGCAGCAGGCTAGAGGAGAGCCAGGGTCAGGTTCATGTGAACAGCACTGGAGCAGGTGAGCACTGGCCTTGGATCAGGTGCCATACTCTGAGCAGCAGCGTCTTGACATGGCTGTACTTTTGCAATATCCTCTTTCCAAGCCGTTTGATGTCTGTGATGTCTTTCAGGCCTCAGGCTGACCATCGTTCCCTACCAGAAGTACCAGAGGATCAGGGGTTTTGGAGGAGCAATGACCGACGCAGCGGCTATAAACATCCTGTCCTTGTCTCCTGGCACGCAGGACCAGCTGTTGAGACAGTACTTTTCCACTGAAGGTGTGTGCAAACAGGTGCCATTTATTCCTTGCAGATAATTTCTAATGAAAATAAGTACATCAGAATCATCCAGCCATAATTCATACAGGTATAGGGTACAGTGTGGTGCGCATTCCCATGGCCAGCTGTGACTTCTCCACTCGTCTGTACACCTACGCTGAAACACCTGAAGACTACAACCTGGACAACTTCACACTGGCCCCCGAGGACACCAAAATGAAGGTTTGTTTCCCTCTCTGTCTCACACGCATATATCCATTATCCACATACGCTCATCCATTTTTGTCCTCTGTTATTCCCCTCTTGCAGATCCCCCTGTTGCAGCGTGCTCAGGCTCTGTCTCCTCGCCCTTTGTCTCTGCTGGCCAGTGCCTGGAGCGCCCCTGCCTGGCTGAAAACGAATGGTGCACTCATAGGAAAGGGTTCCCTCAAGGGCCAGCCAGGGGGCAAGGAGCACAAAACCTGGGCTCAGTACTACATCAGGTAACACGCGACACTTCACCTCAGCATGGTAACACACATCAGTAATGCTGGATAAAGTACCAATGTAATTTTGTTTCTTTCCTCTCAGGTTTCTTGAGGAGTATGCCAAACACAACCTGTCCTTCTGGGCTTTTACCACAGGGAATGAGCCCACTGCAGGGCGGATGACAAACTACAGGTCACTCTTCACATAACATTCAAACAAAATCTGTAACGTCTACACTGTAGGAAGTGACTACGTGGTTCCTAACAGATTGCGAAGTATAGATTTTCAGTGTTTCATGTTTCTCCCACTGCAGTTTCCAGGCTCTGGGCTTCACTCCAGCGGAGCAGAGGGACTGGGTGATTATGGACCTGGGACCTGCGCTGCAAGCCTCCTCATATCCTGACACACACATCCTCATACTGGACGACAACCGCCTGCTGCTGCCTTACTGGGCTAAAGTGGTGAGACTGAGAATAACCAGATAGAGAGGAAGTGTTGAAGGAAAGGGAGAGATAATTTAGTTCCAGAGGGGTACATGGAGTGTCATGTTTGTTTGTTTTTTTTGTCAACTTCAGTTTAAAAAAGTGACCTCTTAATCTAAAAATTTTGGTCAAGGAAAAATGTTTGTATAGGTCATGGAAATTCAGCATTTACATTTAGCTGTACGGGAAACTAAATAGACTCGAATGAGATACTTGGATGCTTCAGGAACAAAAAGGTTGTACAATGACTCAATACTTACTTGTGTCAGGTATTGCAATACTTCATTGAACCATTATTTTTGCTTTACTGTTCCTGCAGCATCCAGGCAGCTTATCCACTCCTTTTCATTTTGCCATATTTCACCTGTTGAGCTTCCTTTTCCACACCTTTGAACTCTAACCCTGTGTGGGTGAAATTTGCCATTCTCCTTTGTAAAGACTCCTCTTTTCCCCTTGTTATCCTTAGGTCTTCAGTGATGTGCATGCATCAAAGTACATCCATGGTGTGGCTGTTCACTGGTACTTGGACAGCTTTGTGCCAGCTGAGCTAAGCCTGGGCACCACCCATCATCTCTACCCAGAATACTACCTATTTGGCACAGAGGCCTGTGCTGGCTGGAGCCCAGTAGACAGAGGGGTGAAGCTGGGCAGCTGGGAGAGGGCTGAGCAGTACGCGCATGACATTATAGAAGTGAGTTCATCATACCTCAAGCATGAGAACCGCACTCTTCAATCGAATTCATTGTCTCAGAGATGAGATCTGGCATGCTGTGAGCTGCTCTCGAGGGCCGAGTTACCTCCCTCCATGCTGCAGTGCAGGTTTAGAAGTCACGCTGACTGCACACACTCCAGAAAACTGCCTGCGGGCGACCAGAGCAAGCTGCAACTGGTGCTTTGTTTCTTTAGTCTTCACTCTTATCTCAGATGAAATTAGAGTCCCTTCATTCCATTCATTTTGCATGTGTGCATTCACTCTACTGATATCGTAGGAATCAGGAGGATTTGTTTTTTCAGATGTGCCACTCATTGGACATTAAGATAAGACGTTTCTTTTTCTCCACTGCAGGACCTGAACCACTACGTGGAGGGCTGGACTGACTGGAACCTGGCCTTGGACCAGACTGGTGGGCCAAACTGGGTCAAGAACTTTGTGGACAGCCCCATTATAGTGAATGCTGACCGTGACGTCTTCTACAAGCAGCCAACCTTCTATAGCATGGCCCACTTCAGGTACCATTGTGTTGGAGTCAGGCCTTAGGATTTATTCTTACTCACTTTTTGTGCACTTTTGAGTGGCAGGATTCATCCAATCCATCATTTTAAAAGCCAGCAGTCTAATACGATTCACACAACTCTCCTTTGTTTACAGCAAGTTCCTGTGGGAGGGATCTCGGCGAGTGGGCGTGTCTGCCAGTCAGGAAACAGCCCTGGAAGTCTCTGCCTTCATCAGACCAGATGGCTCAGTCGTGCTCATCATCCTCAACAGGTACATGAAATGTGTGTGTTTATGTGCAGTTGATCGTTACTTAAGTCTAATAGTGTTTGTGTTTTGCAGGTCATCGTCAGTGATCCAGTTTGAGGTATGGGACCCAGCTGTGGGCTACATTTCCACTACCGCTGCAGCTCGTTCCCTGCTCACACTTGCTTGGAACACCCACTGATTAAAACATTCACATACATTAGTTTCACCTGGACTACACACTGAATGCTCCAGTCATTTCAACATACCAAAGAGAGAACCTTTATGGTTTCTCTCAGCACCAAAGCAGTAAGTTCTTTGTGAAACTGCTAACTACTGAAAGTTTTTTTTCTCAACAGCATTATGAGACACTCATCTGCAGTTTTGTTGCTTTAAAAAAGGCTGCATTTAAATCAAGCCACTGTAAACAAGTTACCTCAACCCAGCCATCTGATTTATGCTATTTATGGTCCTAAAATTATATTTTTATGCACTGATTCTAATCAGTTAATGTACTTGAAAGTACTGAATGTATGAACTTACCAGAGTGGCCTGTGCTGAAGTCTAACTGGTGCCTGCATTTCCAACTAATGAGATGATTCAAGTGTCTGCACCATGTCACATATCTAAAGAAATCATCTAAATAATGTACAGAATTTGTAAATGCCTTCTAAACAAGTTGCTACATATTATTATTATTATTTTTTTTTTTTCAAATTTAAATAAAGCGCAAATGTTCATTTTCAATGCGTTAATTCTGTGGAAGTTTCAATATTGCTCGTGAAGTCTCATGTTACACCTGAAGTATCAGTGAGTACATAGAAAAAGAGAATATATAGAATGAGAATATATAGAATGACATCTTTGTTTGAGTTGCAAATAGTGATTATGCCAATTTAACAATTAGCACTATAATCATTATGGCAGATTACTTTTTTTTTCAAATTTATTCATACATCATACACATTTTTTTCCATATATATAATATACATATTCTGATAACCAGGTATTTCACATTTGCCTCTCCATTCTTTTTTTTTTCTTTTCAAACCATAAGTTGTTGGACTAAAATTATTTACATCAAAAAAAAAGTGATAAAAATGTGAAACAGAAGACAGTCATAAACAGAAGGATAATATGACCAAGGGATGCCATCTGTTTATACTATATACACCAGAAGGAGGAAGTTTGATTTCTGAAACATTAAGGAAATAATAGGCCGAGTTCCATATTGAGTCCTTGCCCCTTTCCTTTGGCCTTACTGGACACAAACATTATCCATTAAGATGTAAAAGGGTCCAGACAGGCGTAAGGAATCCTAAGCTTTAATGTAAGAGCTCCCATTTGTGGCCATTACACAGCAGCTTTTCTGCATCCTTCCTACAAAATGCTCTATGTCATTCACTTATTGAAGGACACTAAATGGCAAGAGTGAAAGCGACACATATTTGGTCCGATGTGAACCATATAACTTGGAGGGCTCAGTTGCAGGTTTCAGCTGATCGTGGGCTGAGTAAAGAGGGCAAGGTACATGAAGTCTGGCATTTCCCCACAACAGTGTATTACAGCAGTGCATTTTCAGGGGGGCAGGAAGAAGGGGTTGGCGTAACAAGTGGAAAAACGACGACATGAGGCTGATGATCAGTCTGGGCTGTTTTGTTGTAATTAGGAGCTCTAGCAGACCTCATGAGTTGAGGTGTGTGAGAGAGAGCATCTGTATACACGGGTCAGGACAAAGTCATTAAAATAGAAAATAATGAAAAAAAAATTAGACTGAGATGATGTTGACTGCAATGGAGATGAACAGGGGAGAGTGAGAAGCATTATGTCTTCTCTGTGTGTGATGCTGAATGTAGGCGAGGGGAACTGAGGGATAAGACAGGTGGGCGTCTCAAAAGGACCATCTCTCCTGTGTGCGAGAGTCCGTGGAGAGCGAGGGGGACTCTGGCGGAGGCTGGCTGCTGCTGTCCTCTCCATTCAAACCCTTCCTACACACTGGACATGTGTCATGCTGCATGGAGAAAGAACAAGAGAGACATGTAAAAAGCATTGACTCTGGCCTGTTTTCACAAATCTGATGAACTTTAGAGAAGAGGCTGTGTACTCATATGATAAGTTCTGGTTTTTGGTATGCCTGATTCTTTCTTTGGCTTCAAATACCATAATTTAGCTATCAGCAAAATTTTGCAACTACTAATGTTAAATGACTGGGGGATGGCAGCATTTTTGAATTTGGAGGAAAATCATGCAGCTAGCATTTATCAATGTATTGTTGATTTAAGCTGCTTTAAATGGGAATTATGAGTCACATTTGGGTTCTACTCTGATGGTGCTTCATTTAGCAGTAGTGGTTGTTATATTTAGCCTAGTGTCTCTGTGATCATTACCAGAGAACCAAAATGTAATTTCAACTTCTATTTAAGCCGTAGAATAACCCACACCAGAGAAAAATCGGAATATTTCATGAATAGCACAAAGCTATCAAGGGGCTATTCCTTAACACTGGTCTACAAAGATCTACTTTTTTCACTGTGATTCTCACCATTTCCAGCCATGGTACTATACAGTCTGAGTGAAAGAAGTGGTTACAGGGTAGCTGTCTGACAGGCTCTCCCACCGAAAAGTCCTCTTTGCACACCGGACATTCCATACTGCAGTCTACACAGGACAGGACAGGACAGGACAGAACATAGAAATGTGATTCACATCATTTTAATGAAATGCCTGGTATCCAACACTGCCTGTACCAATATCTTTCGTGGTATTAATCACCAAATCAGTTAGCCAAAACTTGACGTCTTGGACTGCCAACTGCTGCACAAATGCATTCCTTGATGAGACATAAATAATAACATAACCTCATCCACCACTGCATCACAAAATTCCTTGAATGGGGCATGAGTTGACCTAAGCATTGCCCTGCTAATGACAAAAGACATGAAACAACTGACATGTCATCTTAAGGTAAGTGTAAGGCAGAGGAATGTTTTAATTCACATTTAGTATTCACCTTTCAACCATCCTGCGAAAGCTAGGCTAAGATAGCTGAGCCTGCAGATCCAAAAGAAGGACGAGGGGAATGACAGGGGATATACATAGATGCTTTTATTGTCCTCGAGAGAAAATTCATTATCACAATTTGTACAGTCTCAAATAAATGCAGCCATTCAGTCCAGACAGATATTTATGTACACACAATCAATAGCCACATCACAATTAACAGGGGGAGCTTGTTCAGTGCCACAAAGGCAGAGAGGTTGAAACTCCTGCTGAAAAGGGCCCTTTCCAGGTCAGGGACCTGTACCTGCAAGCAGATGGGGGCAGTGTCAACTGTTCTAAGTTTCCAGATGGCAGAGAGTCTTTGGTGGCTGCATTTATTGATGTATGTGGTGTGCTGATCAAAGCTAAGTTTATTGTCCAGGGTGAATCCAAGGTACTTGAAGGTCTCTGCCAGTTCAACTGCTGTGTCATTGGTGTGTGTGGGGCTGTGACTTGGGGTTGACAGTGGCCCTTTCTTTTGCCTCAGACATTCAGCTGCAGGTGGTTGTTTGTGCGCAATTGTGTGAAGTGGGAGATGGAGTGCTGATATTCATATAGAGAGTTACTGTCATTCAGGAGTGCAAGTATGGCAGTGTCATCTGAATATAATGAAGTATGTGGTGACAAGTGAGGGACTGACACAGTCAGCAGTGTAGAGTAGGCGTCACCAATTAGCGAACCCAGTAATTATTCTGCCTGGAACGCAAAACAGTTTGCAAACTTTCTATAATGTTGTGGTTTGTTTTGGCTACTGCATCTCCATGTCTCGTCCAATTCTGTGCATTATTCAAATCACTCCACCATCTTCGCCAATCAAACAATTGCACAGGAAAAGGCACTTGAATTCAGTGAGAGAGAGACAGAAGCAAATGTAGGAGAAAAAGAAAAATACCAAAGATGTATTAAAGATGAACTCATGTTTGTTAAAAATAATGACTTTGTTTTTCATCCAGTAAAACTGCTGTATTCTTGTTATGCCAAATGTTACCTCAGTTTTGCAACAGGCATTTCATGTTACTGATAGATTACTAGATAAATGTTCAGGAATGGTTCAGATAAGGACTGAAGTGAGCACTATTTCAACTGGTGGTAATTACTGGTGTTAGGACTACTGGTCTGCAGTGGTTTGATTCTGAGGGGCAGGGTTTCTTTGGCACTGGTATGATGGAGGTCATTTTCAAGAGGATGGAAACCGAGGCAGTCCTGTAGGATAACCAGAAAAGGGAACAGGGTTCCACGGCACAGTCCCTGAGCACATGCGCCTGGATGCCATCTGGTCCAGGGGCCTTGCCAGGTTTACACAGGCTCAGCTGCCGGCGGACATCTTCCACAGAGCTTGGTGTGCTGGCTCCAGGATGGGTGGGGCTGTCAAAAGTTCTTCACACTCTTTTAAGTGGCGGGTTTTATTAAAACGTCCATAAAAATTGTTCAGGTCTTCAGCAGAGGAGGAGGGATGGGTGATTGTGGAGAAACCGATTCTGAGGTTGTAGCCAGTGAGTGTTTTCACTTTTTGAACAGCTTGTCTCGGTTTCATGCTGCCAAATTCCTGTTACAGTTTTTCTTATGTATCAATATGGAGGTGATTCAGGGTGTGGAGTTGGTTTATTTTCTGAAAGTTTTAACCGGTATGGTGGTGCTAACCCAGAACTTGATAAAGTCAGTGATGACTGACACCCTCTCTTACAAGCAGCCGTCTAAATTGTCCCAGTCTGTGCAAGTCAATGAAGCCTGAAGTTGTGCAGTGACATACTCCGGCCACTGTTTAGCTTGGTAGATTTGAGGCTTGTGACATTTGAGTACCGGTTTGTAACGTGGAAGTGGGAGAATAACATTGTGGTCTGATTTAGTTCTGAAACAGGGGTTTATAGTCTGGCTGATACTCTCAGAAAGAAATGAGCATTTCACCACTGCAGTCATGTGCAGCAAAACATCTTCACTTGGCATACAGCAACAGCCTTGAAACACAAGTACCTGTCCATGTTATACACAACTGCCATGCAGTGTTGAAAAGAAATAGGCTAAACAAGTATTAATGTAATGATAGATGAGCTATTAGAAAATCTGAGGAAGTCTATACTTGAAGCACATCCTTCCTCCATACAGAAAGCATTGAATCAGCTGAGCAGCCATCATATAGAGAGCAGGTATGTACTTAACTACTCAGGTAAATACAGTCATTGTATACAAATAACTGACAGATTGACAGCTCCATCCATGTTTCCAGGCAGTATTGTAATACGTTGTTGGGAGGCTTAGAGAGAGTAACACAGTGAAGACAGAGTGGGACAAAAAGGACAAGGAATTAGACTGACTGACCTGCTTGTTCCTGAGAGATATTGACAGTGGGGAGGGAAGAGATCTTTTCTTTCTCTGCTGGAGGAGGCCCCGTGTTCTCAAATTGACCTAATAACTACACACACACACACACACACAAACTCATCATCTGAGGAGAAAATAAAGGATGAAAACACAAAGCTTATGTAAGCTTACAAGGAGTTTGGTTTACCTGTGTTATAACAGCATCTAACCCTCCCTGTCCCCAGGCGTAATCTCCTGGGTTAGAGTGCAACATCCCTGTCCTGAAAGACACACAGGTAACAGCAGTTAATAGCAAACATGCACAACCTTTGATTTATAAATCCTCCACCTAATTCCACACTAGCTGATTCAATTTGCCATCTGTGATATTACAATCATATGATCTCACCATGAGAGGGGAGGTGAGCCAGGGACTCCAGAGTTGGCAAAGAGACCAGCAAGAAACTGTTGTACGATCCTAAGAGAGACAAATAACTCCATTAACAAAAATAAGGACTATAAGAACTGAAAGTTTGTACTTAGTGCCAGAGTGATTATAAGACTATAAGGCATACAAAGAAAGCCTGGTGGATGGTAAGGAAAACTGACACACAAGCATGTAGGGTTGAGGTTGAACCAAGCAGTGACTCACCCTTCCACAGCAGGCGAGCGGTCTGGCCTACTGCTGCCCCTGGACCGGTATCTTCTTTGGCTGTGCATGCGAGGGGGACGTCCTGGTCCCCAGTGGTCCGCAGCTCCTAGTGGGCCCCCCATTGCGCCCCCTAGGCCTGCTGGAACTGACCCCCCAATTGGTCCCCCTCCCAACCCTCCCAACCCACTGAGACCCCCCAACCCCCCTCCAGGCACCCGGGCCTCTGAGTCAGGGCTGTCACCGTCTGTTGTAAATGGCCGCTCCACAAACAACAGTTGCCAGAGCTAGGGGGGGATGAGGGTCGAGAACAGAAGAAGAAGAGGGAGGAGAATTTGAAAAGTGGAAGTGTGAGCGTGGATACAAAAGAAAATTATGCAATGGTACAACAAATTGAAAGTTAGGGACAGGAGAAGGGAGGATGCAAGCATGCGATAAAGAACAGAAGGGGCAAAATGGGGTGAAAGGAGAGACAAATCGAGAGGTAGGGAAAGAAAAGACCAAAGTTAACCAAATCACAGAAATGAACTGCAATCAAACTTCCTTGCCCCAACCCTCTGCTCCCAGGAATTGCCCAGCACAGCTCGTACCTCTGCAAATTGTGTGGCTGTGTCATCTATCCCATTAGCGCCGCCCTCTAGGAGACTGAAGGAAACAGTGCAGAAGGGGACAAAATATACATCATTAGCAACATCCACTGACCCCTATAATCAACATCAAGATCCTCCAAAATCAGCATGAGACAACCTATGTCCCTGCTCTTGTTCCACAAACAAGTCTTCATATTACAGGCCTATGTAGTCTGGAGCTGTAATGTAAATATCTAGAATGGACTCTTACCTGGAGTCTTCTGTTACTTCCTCTATGAACCCTGAATCACATCTTGGGCAGATGTATTCCTACAGAAGAGTCAGGGCAAAGAATTAGACAATAGGTGGTTACTCAGACTAGGTTCTGTCTTCTATAACAGGAGATGGGAATTAGGGCTGGACAACTAGGAATAAAATCAAATATCACAATGTCTTTGACGAAATAGCTTGATATCAATATTGTGAGATGATGTCAATATTGTGGGGGTGACTGCTGGTGCTTTCACAAGATATAGACAAGTCAATGTTCAAGTCTTTTTACTGCCCAATATCACTGTTTACAGTCTCAAAGGGCTCTACATGACCACAAGTTTATAAGAAACAGGATGACAACCCGCCAACTTCATCGTCATAGCAGGCAACACAAACAACTCCCCCCCCCCAAACTCCAGCTGTAACAGGGGAGGAAAATGCAAGAAATCTTGAGGACCACAGAGAGAGAAGACCCCTTCATGGCTAGAGAGATGTGAAATAAATGCCAAGCCAGTGAGCAAATTACAAACAATACAGTCGTAATGCAAAAAAACAACACACACTTTTTTTGATTAACAAGCAGCAGTAATGTGGATGATGCCCAAACTGGTAGAGGCAAATAAAAGAACAGCTAATACAGCCTAATAAGTTCAGAAAGTTTCATCCGGTTACCATAATGCAACCGTTAAAGCCAGGAGAAGACAGAGAACACTTATGCCATAGTAGCATGTCCAAAAACCCAGACAATATCTAGCCTCATAAAGAAATCATTCACAGCACTGTTTTTTTAAACATCACTCAGTCAGTTTGATGGTCTATGTTATAAGAATGTGACTCAAGAGGTAGAGCTGGTCTGCCAGCCAAAGCCAGGGTGTAGAGTGTGTCAGCGACAGTCAGCGACAGAATGAGGAAATACTACTGTCAGTCAGTATTATGACTGCTGAATGTCAAATTGCCCATGGTTGGAAACAAAAACACTTGATGGGATTCCTGGGCAGCTGTATATTGTTTGGTCACAAAAAGGGATGTCATCCACTGTATAAATGGACACATGAGTGAGACTTGGACCTTGTGATGTAGTAGTGGGGTGATAAACTGGGGTGTTGCAGTCAGCAGGCGTAGCAAAGACATGCCTCAGCACTGAGTATTTCTGAATGTCTGAGACAAGCAGGCCAATTTAGCCTCAGTGGCAGTCTGACAGTAGCTGGTGTTACTGCTAACCATAACATGTGAGGATCCAGTCAGAGCAGAACCTGTCCGGTCGACTGACAGATGAGATGAAACACTGACGGACAATACTCAGAGGGCAAATACTGAAATGGGACACCTGACCCATCTCTGTCCACAACGTAGATCAGCCTATGTAAACCAGAAAATAAAATGTACAATACAACCTGGGGTTAGCCTAAGATCGCCAAGACGTGGGTCAAGCCACAGCTTGGACATTAAGTTAGCTAGTTTGTCTCACTTTAAAACTGAAACCAAAACCGAGATTGTATATGTTCCCAAATTCCCCAAAACGTCGTTCCAACAGTGTAGGTTCACTTGTAACGTGAAATTAAAACCAACACAGCGTTGGTATAACGTTTGCCCATGGATGTTCACACGAACCTCGATACGTCGAAGTTAACGTTTCCGTTAACGACGAGCCAACACAGACGTTCTCTCAGCTGTGTTGGTGTGCTGTTCAAAACACAACATCCATGAGCTGGCAGTCAGAGGCAACCCCTGAAGCACACTGCTCCTTAAAAACAACCCCCGCCTCAACCTCGTCCTCAAGCAGCAAACTTCGACATTTGCTTTTTGACGATTACTTGCGAGTTCATTCAGTAAGTTACAACAACAAACGCCAGCTCGGTAGCCCCGTCGATCCAAGGGCCACGGCTAACTGGCTAGCTAGCGTTTGGAAACATAAAGCGAAACAAATGGTATTTCCGACTAGGCTTGACTTGTCAACCGAATGCAATCGTAGGAGAAGGTGGGATAAATCGAGAAAGACAACACGGCGGCCTTACCGGGAGCTTGGGACTCACTTCTCCCTTACAACAGTGACAGAAAAACCGATGCGGGGGTACAGCCGCAGCCTCCGCCATCTTCCCCTGTCCAGCACAAACACTGACGTCGGTCCTCCAGCAAAACGAAGACAGCCCATCCGCCTCCAGCCCATCATGCACCGCGACAGCTATTTGGGGCAAATTGAAGCAAAGGGCGGAAGTGTTCTGTACGGTCGACGGATAAGCCACATGTGTGTAGTTGTTCACCGGGGTACTTAAAGGTAAGGGCTGCTTCTCTCCACAAACTGACCCAGGTGTTTCGGAAGGGAATCTGGTAGTATAACTAACACAGAACGTAACGTAAAATTAAGTTAAGTAGGTTAAGATGAAGCTTACCTTTATCTTATGGAAATTGTTACATAGCACTGAGTGTTTGCGCAAGTATGAGAAATTGGAAATTACTTTAGAATCTCTCTCTCTCTCTCTCTCTCTCTCTCTCTCTCTCTCTCTCTCTCTCTCTCTCTCTCTCTCTCTCTCTCTCTGTGTGTGTGTTCCTCAGTTGTCTAGTTATAGTGTCACTACACATTGGCAGCATGAGCAGTAGCTGTCTGTACGTACTGTGTATATATATCTCCATGTGCATAGCCTGAGTGATTACTGTATGTTCTTCTCTGCAGATGACCGCCCAGGAGGTGCGTTTGTGTGGACTTCTGCTGCAGGAGCACTTTGGAGATGTGGTGGAGAAAGTGGGAACACACTTGCTCAGAAATGGAGCACAGCATCTACGAGCCATCGTTCAAGAAACTGGCACTCCAATGGACCTGGTACTGTTTCAAACACTTGATTTTGCCATTGCTATACTGTTACTACTAATACAGCTACCATACTTCGGTGCAAATGATCAGTGCAGGAACACACAAGTGACCGATGGCCGTCATTGTGGTTGTCTTCCACTGATATGGCTGTTTCTTGTTATTAGCCATGTTTTTTTTTTTTTTTTTTAAGTATTTGTGGGTGGCTGTGATCTGTGGGTAGTGTATGTCTCTGATGTCGCGGTACAGGTGGCAGGTGGTTAGGGCGTGCAGCTCGGTTTCCACCTCCTGCTGTGTGCAGTGGATGCACAGTCTCTCCTCTCTGGGGAGCCAGGTCTGCCTGTGGCGGCCTCTCTCCACGGCCAGGCTGTGCTCACTGAGTCTGATAGATAGATAGATAGATAGATAGATAGATAGATAGATAGGTATACTTTTTGTTGTTGTTGTTGTTGTTGTTGTTGTTGTTGTGTCTGTACATGCTTAGGGATTTCCTTAGTTTTGGATCGGTCACAGTGGTCAGGTCATCTGCCACTGAGTATTTTCTGTTTAGGGCCACATATCATCCCAGTTTGCTTTGGTTTTTAATTGACTTTTTCCAAAGTGTCAAATAGTTTTCTTTTTTTTTTTTCTTATAATTTATAATTTATAAATTATAATAAATTTGGTTTAGTCAAATAGGGTTCCTGTTTGGTGACTCTGCTTGTGTTTGTAAGCAGAGTCCTTGAACCAGTTGGCTAATGTGGTTTTTATCTCGGGTTTCTCTGTATGTGAAGGCTTTGTTATGGAGTGTGTCAGGTTCACTTTCCTTTAGGTGGTTATAAACTTTATAAGCTCTCTTTTGAATTTTAATAATTAGTGGGTGCCATCCTAATTCTGCTCTGCATGCATTATTTGCAGAATTCTCAATTTGTTGTTTGTCTCTTTTTGTAATTTCTTGGTTGGGATGGTAAAGTCTGGGTTGGGATTTCCATGGCGTAAAAAGCCTTTATTTCCTCATCTCTCAGGTGGTTCACTGCTCACTCTCGTTCACACACACACACACACACACACACACACACACACACACACAAACACACACTTACTTTCCCCTCTACATTGCACTGTCATTTAATGTTTTGGTATATGGACCTTTGTGGGCTTTAGTAGTCAACGATGTGGTGTCCTCCTCTGTCTCTGCCCAGGTGAAGAAGTCTCTGTGTGTCCTAATACAACATGGAGCCTGTGCCTTCAGCTCAGGCCGCAAAGGCCCGGGGAGCCCAGTGGAGTACCAGGCCAGTTTTGAACGGATTTTGAGAATTCTACGCTACCCACGCTACATCTACACAGCCAAAACCCTTTACGGCGACACAGGAGAATTGATCATAGAAGAATTACTACAGAGGGGCCACATGACTATGAGCAGTACTGTTAAGACAGTCGCCGACCGCCTCACACTCAATATGGAGGGTCAGTGTCAACAAAGAGCTTAAACAGGATGAAATGAACATGTTAATATGGACTGGTTGTGACATTAAAAAGTGGACAGGTAGTGTATGGGAGGCCATTTTTATGACAGTCATTTTGACTTTGTCTTTTCTCTGTTCTACTAGAGGGGCACAGCATGGAGTACAGCGAAGTGAGCAATACATTCTCCAAACTGGTGGAGACCCATTTTTTGCAGCGCTGCCCTCCAGTGGAAGTGGCAGGAAAAGCTGTTAGTGCTACCCCGGATCCTGCAACTACCCCTGGTGCCCCCGCGAATAACACTACCCCGTCCACACCAGAGAGCTTCGCTGACTGCTACAAGGTGCCTCATGTCACACTCATCGGTCGAGGTAAACGCCGCAACTCCAGTGAGGATGGAGAGGACCAAAGAAATGCGAAAAGGGCTAAGGAGGACCCAGAGGTGCGTGTTTTGACCACCTTGGTGAAAGTTTTCACATTTTTCACAGTTGCTGTCTTTTTTTCTAGACACTGATGCTCTTCTTCCTTCTCCTGTCTTGTCTCTCTCTCTCTCTCTATCCCTCTGCTGTGCTCAGACACACGGCGATGAAGGAATCTACTGGCAGGTGAACTTTGAGAGGTTTCATCTTCACTTCAGAGACCAGGCTATCATCAGTGCTGTGGCCAACAAATTGGACCAGGTCAGGTTTATAAAAAGAGGCCGCAATATTCATGAAATACCATTGGTAGCTTGATCAGCAAGCTCTGAGTTCTTCAGAAAGGAAAACTGGATTTCACAGTGACAACACCATCAAATCTACTTCGATAGCTACATGGAGCTCTAAAACTAAAATTGTTTCTGTGTAACTCAAAGTTGCCATACAGTTGTTCTCAAAAAAGTAATTAGCCTCTATAGCTACATATACAGCACAATGCAAAGTTAGCCACAGCCACACTTTATTTAACTGTCCAATGTTAATATACAGTGGTGGAAAAAAGTTTTCGGACACCCCATGCATTTGTGAAATATTGCATTAAGAATCACTCTTAGGTCTTCAAGTGCAATTTCTTTTAGTACAGTCACAGCCAAAATACTAAACAAATCCTAAAAAATCCATTAAAAACTTAAAATTGATTGGTTCCATAAAAATACATAAGAAATTTTGAGTATTGGGTCATTTTGGTACCAGTGATGAAGGTTGTTCTTTTTATTAAAAGACACAATTTTTGTTGCCAAGCTTGGTGTCTATATAAAGCCAGCACATTTGAAAGTTCTTCAGACACAAAAATGGCTAAAACAAGGAACCTAACGCAGAAAACACGCCTGAAGATAAAGATTCTCAGCCAGGAAGGGTACAGCTGCCGCCAGATAGCCAGGAAGTGCAGATGCAGTCCTTCAGCAGTTGGATACACTCTGCAGAAATACAGACAGACCAACAGCTTGGAAGACAAACCAAGATCTGGGTGTCCAAGGGTTTCTTCAGCAAGAAATGACTGCATCCTGATCCGCATGTGCAGGCAAAACCGCCGAATGACATCACAGGAGCTTCAGCAGCAGTGGTCAAACCAAACTGGTGTCCAGTGTTCCACCTGCACTGTACGTGGCCGACTTTTAGATCATGGCTTAAGGTCCTACAAGGCTATCAAGAAGCCCCTGATCAATGAGAGACAGAGGTTAGCCCGGCACACAAGAACTGGACAGCCAGGAACTGGAAGAAGATTCTGTGGTC
The DNA here is from genome assembly GCF_902150065.1 of Myripristis murdjan. Lineage (NCBI taxonomy): Eukaryota > Metazoa > Chordata > Actinopteri > Holocentriformes > Holocentridae > Myripristis > Myripristis murdjan. The sequence goes on from NC_043995.1 coordinate 19,815,641, forward strand.
AGATGAGTCCAGTTTCCAGCTTTATCTTTCTCCTACTAATGTGAGGGTACGCAGAAGGCCAGGTGACAAAAAAATAAAAAAAATATATATATAATTTGTATTTGTTTGTATCTGTCTAATGCAGCCGCACATTTTGAAACACAAAACAGATTTTTACACAAATATTTCATGATAATATTTGAGATTGTGTAAAATTTTAAAGGTGCCCGAAAACTTTTTCCCACCACTGTACAATTTAATATCAACTTTGTATCAGCTGAGTTCACACAAGTGAGTCAGTGTAGCTACTTAATTTCATATAAATCTGTCTAATGTTTATACTCATAGAAAACAACTTAATATCAATTGATTTTCAGTTGACTTTAAACGCAGTAATAACTTTGCACCAGTTAGGGTTTGGTTAGGTTGGTACAGAGCTGATACTGAGTTGAATATTAAAATGGAACAGTCCACATAAAGTGTTTCCCCAGCTACTGCTTTATATTTACTTTGCTTAAAGAATAAATATTGTGTTCCTCATGGAGTTTAGCAAGATTGAGTGATAGTAGTTTTTTAATTTGGCTCGCACAGTGCATTTATTGGAGGCATAACATTGCATAAAAGCCTCAAAATTACATAACATAGCACATTAATTATGTAAGAAATAATTATACTAGAAAGTCTTTGCTGCTGTTTTGACCCAGCAGGATCAGCGTTCTCTCGTGGCAGTGATTGTTGGTTTAATTTAGTGTCTGGTCTGCTAAGCAGGGCTTTAAAATCTAGCTGGGTCAGCTGTCACATTAATTTTATGTTGTGGACATTATTGAGGAACTATTGGCTGCAATGTGAACTAAGTGGAAGACTAAATGTAGATATAGTGAATTGTTGGTAAGATATGGATGAGGGAAGGTTCTGTTGAGTCTGGTGCTGGTATCATGGGCCTAGTCCAACAAAATATCTGTGATTTGTTTGTGATCAATCTGATGAATCTGGATTTTCACACAAGCATGACAGTGTCCCTGATAAATATGTAAAAAATATTTTCTCTGTCTATGAGTGCAGGGATGTCTTTAATTTGGTCCTAAAATCATTGAACAGAAATAATCTGATACATTGTGTCATCAGCATCAAACAACATAATGTTACAGAATAGAACAGATACAAACTGATACATTGTATCATTAGAATGGAACAGACATGAATTGATACATTGTGTTAGAATAAGAATGGCTTTATGAGCATGGCAAGATTATTTCTGTTGGTGAAGCACTCTTAGTATCATCAAGAATTAATATGAAATGTATGAATAGTAACAGTGCGATAGATCAATTACATTTGTTACATTTTTACAAATATGTTATTATCCACATCATTATTGAACACAATTTTTATTGATCTTTTTGTTACGCTTTACTTTCTCTTTCATTGAGGGGATTTCATTTGAGGAGCTGTAGGAAATTATCATTATTGTTCTACCCACAATCTATGTACATTAAATAAATTTACATTAAGGTTAACTGATCTACCCATCACCCTCCTAAGTCACACTGTCAACAGTCCATGCCACCCAATTAAAAACCCTCTAGACCCAACAAAAGGATGTTATTGCAGCAGAAAATCTGGAGAGCTTCACCCATAGATTAAATCTTACTTCTGCTTAATTCAGTGTAATTACATGTGTATGTATACAGGGGCCAGTTTGTCAAATACGCTTGCTTCATGATTGTTCCCTTTCGAAACCTCTTCTTCCTCTCAACTCAGACTAGCAGCGAGATAGTGAGGACTATGCTGAGGATGAGTGAGGTGACAACCCCACCCATTGCCACTTGCACACAGGCCCTCTCAGCCAATGAGATCTTCAGGTCTCTCCCTCCCAACTACAACATCAGCCGACCCATTTTAGACCAGTACCTCACGCTACTCGTTGATGACCCGGTAAGACCTCCGCAAGGATCACATGTCTCTTTCTTGAATCTCCTGCCACAAGGAATCTGTCTTTACCTCCGTTGTGTCCTCTGTTTCTCAGATGGAGTTTGTGGGGAAGTCAGGAGACAGCGGAGGAGGGATGTATGTTGTCAGTATCCTTTTATATTGGAATGCACTTATCACCCTGACACATGCTGAAATGTCTCAAATGTCAGCTGACTGTGGATTTAATATGTAATTTATCAAATGTAAGACAGTGCTGCTTTTCTTGACTCATCTCTTAGACTTGCACAGAGCTTTGGCCAATCTGGCAAGGGCAACACTCGAGTCTGTAGTACAGGAGAGGTACGTACATACGTGTGTGTGAGTGTGTGTGTGTGAGAGAGAGAGAGAGAGAGAGAGATACAGATAATCACCAACACATTATTTATTTATTCTTCTTTTCATTGAATCCATCCTCAGATTTGGCTCCCGGTCTGCACGCATCTTCCGTCTGTTGCTACGGAAACGTCATCTTGAGCAGAAGCAGGTGGAGGATTTCGCCATGATTCCAGCCAAGGAAGCTAAAGACATGCTCTACACACTGCTTTCAGAAAACCTGGTTCAGCTCCAGGTATGGCCCTGAATATGAGATACCACTTTACCCACTTCTTCTCTTTAATTTTAACATTTTACGCTCATTGTCTTTTATGTCGTTGTTATTGTTCTTCAGGAAATACCCAAAACTCCTGACCATGCTCCCTCACGTACCTTCTATCTTTATACTGTGAACCAGCTCCCCACTGCCAGAATGTTGCTTCAGAACTGCTTTAAGGTAAATAGTGAGCATGTGTTGTAGAGGGCTGGATAAATGAGGACTAAAAGCAGCACAATGCCGGGGTTATAAAGGCTGATTCATGCTTTGATTGTCTTGTCCCTGTGCATTTTTTTTGGGCAGACAGTGGCCAACCTCATAGAGAGGCGCTTGTTTGAGACCAAAGAGAGCAAGTGAGTGCATTAGCAATATCTCTTTACATTTCCTCACATGTCAATATTTCTGCTACCTGTTGATTTCACAGGATCAGTTTTCAAGATCCACTGGCTCAGTTGGTCACTGTGTCATTGATAAATAGATTGATTGGCTTAATGTTTGGTCAACAGGCGTCTGCTGGAGAAATCCCAGCGAATAGAGGCCATCCTGGCATCCCTGCAGGCCAGCGGGGCAGAGCCTGAACAGCTGACGGAGGTGGAGGAGATGATCACTCCTCCTGAAAAGCAACAGCTGGAGTCCTTACGGCATCATATCAATAAGTAGGAACACAGCACAACAGCACAATGCCATTGTCACTTCATTAGTCTGGTGGTATTCTCATTCTCACTAGCTCCCTTTTTGTCCGTACCTTTGTCTGTCTTTCCCCTTCAGGTTAGATTCAGCAGAGAACCAGGTTGATGAAACCATCTTCCTACTAGAATCTTACATCAAGTCCACCGCTACAGCCACACGCTGAGCCAGCCAGATGTGTGAGCATTACTGCTCACACCCATACCCAGACCACGCTGTTACTTCATGTGTTCATGATTACTGACAAATGTGCCTGTTTTATAGTTTATATGTGAGATAAAAGCACTATAGCTTGGAAAGCTTTATTTAGGAGTGGAATAAAATATTATGGTTGATAATTTTGCTTGGTTTTATTACCTGAATCATTATAGATTTAAAAACAAGAATACTTCTTTCAGTTGTTTTAATGTCATCAAAAGAACAAACACCAAACTGGAAGACAAGACATAGAACAAAGTGATTGGATGAAATGTAAAACTGTGATGAAGCCTGTATATTAAATAGAAGAATCGTGGTTCAGTACACTTTTTGGATTTTGTTAAAATTAGAAAGATTATTTACATAAGTGCTCCCGACCCTAAAAACAGTGGGTAGTGCATTTCTATTGGACCTGTTCTCTTTGGTCCTGGAGGTCCCTGTTGTGTTAGAGTCTCGAGTCCCGTCCCGGCACCATATCTGTGTCTGGGCCTCAGGGGTTTCCTGTTAAGAGGTGGACTCGGCTTCTCTGGTAGTCATTATGGTAAGTGAATGACTGTTGTCATGGCAGCAGAAGTTGTGTTCAGTCTTCATGGTTCTCATCCTCCCCTCTCTGTTTGCGTGTGAAGAACCCGAGCTGACAAAAAACAAGATTAATGGATGAGTGAGCATAGCACATAGCACAACACATCTCTGATATGTTTAAGAAATTTCAGGTTCATTGTGAGATAAGAATACCTTCCATAGTATGAAGATGATTAGGGCCAGTAGCAGCAAACCTCCAATGATGCTGCCAATCAGAATCCAGAGTGAGATGGGTATAGCTCGTCCCTTCAGCACTTCTAGCACAGTCTAATCAATGGGAGGAAAAGGGCGATGAAAAGGTTATAAAGCAATGACAAAATAGATGTTCATTTCTCCATTTATAACGCTGCTGTAGTCTTACCTCCCTCCACACTGTGCCTGTGCCCAGAGTAATGAGGTTAGTCTCCTGAGTTGCAAGGCGATAGGTGCCTATTATTTTCACTGACTTGTACTTGGCCTAAACAGAGAGAGAAATGCAATTTTAGTGTCATAAGATGGACTACCATATGTCTTAATGTTTACACTTGAATGAATACGTATCTCACTTTTCTGAAGAATTCGTCATGGACTCTGCGGCTGACACGAATGAGTGCAGCCTGCCCTCTCAGAAGCTGCTGGACCTCGCACACCACCTCGATACACCATGACCTGCTACAGTTCTACAGGGACACACAAACAATGCAGGGGATTAATATGCAACACATGCACCGGTGTTGCACCTTCTTCAGCAGCTCCTGTAATGCCAAGGCCTCACCAGTATGTCGTTCTGTATCATGTCTTCCGGGTGGAGGGGCCGCACCTCTCTCTGTTTGCTCTTCAGCTGGGCCAGATCAGTCAGCACGCTGCACCTCACTCCTGTGGCCTGTGGCACAAAAGAAATATGCATGATTAAAAAAGGTGAAAGCCGCATGCAATGCCATGCTTCTAAGGTGTCCATCATGCCAACGCCCTAAATTCAGAGATACGAGATTCAATTTTACGGCATACATGATCTGAGAGAATTACAAATACATGCATGGCAGGATTACTCACATTGTACAAAAAGACCTCAGTGACGTTCATGAAAACCAAATCTCCTGAAACCACTGAGGGCAGAAGCAGCCTCAGCTCCAGTTTACTCACAGAGTAGCAGCCCAGATTCTGCAGCTTTACATAAAGACAAATAACACCATACTTGTGACTCATAATTATTACTTGTTTTTACTATAATCACTCATTCATGACTTTGTGCATTTATGTTTAAATACAAACAAAACCTATGCTGTGCTGTAGCTTTGTATTAAGTACATTAAGTAAGCATTTGAGCCCAAACATACCCTGAAGTGTGTAAAGAACTCAGGCCCAATTCCCTCTGACATTGTCCTAGTGGGATGGACTTCATAGCGGTTCAAATTAGAGTCACTGCACAGAAAAAATGGTGTCACACTTTGACAGCAGCAGAAACATTCAGCATAAATGCACACACACAAAGAACTTATTTCCAAAAGGAACTAAAAGCATCCAATTGGTGCATTAAAATACAGTGTAGTGTGTTGGATGCACATACCTGCTAACAAAGAGGTCTGGTTCATACTGAACAAAACTCTGTAGCTGAACACTGTTGTCCCCCAAGGTAGCCTCTCTCTCCACACTGTCACTATAAGAGGGACAAACAGTTTCATTAGCTGAGGTGCATTCATAGCAGAGTGCACTTTCAATCACTTTTTGTGCAAAGTGGGTCAAAAACTACCCATTTATTTCCCAGTATCTGTGAACCATATGCATGAGGCTTGCTGAGTGTACTGCATTATGTTACACTGCAGTGAGTGAGCTACCTGGCTGCATTGAGCTTCATAAAGACTCGACTTTGCAGAGATGTGCAGCTGAACTCAAACTCCAACATGAAGTTCACCTGCATGCAAAGAGAAGGGAGTTTGCTGGGCTGTATCAGATTGTTCCAGAGGAGGTGAAGTATGAGTGGGCTGAGTCGAGTCAGTGATGGAGCTTTTTCCTCTGTGTGAACGTACCTTTGACTGGGAGCGAAACACTGGGTAGCTGACATTACAGGAGTGGCTGTTGGAACCAAGTGCTGTACACTCAATTTTAAAGTGGGCGTCCTCCTACATTAAAAAAAAAAAAAAAAAATGGGAAGAAAGAGGTCATTCATCACGTTGCTGGCTAGGGATGCACCAAATTCTTTTCAATGCTGATACCAAGCACAAAACTAAGTATCCACCAACAATGAGTGCCAATCTGATCCATTACTTTCACGGCACAGTGTCTGCTTTGACCATTAATTTGGTGTCACTGGACAAAATAATTGATATAAATCCTTTTTCCCATCATTTTGCTTTTACTTATGACATTTCTCAGTATTGAATATTAGTCTTGGATAAAATCTCCAATACCAACATTCCTTTTCTAGTCTTGTCACCGATTGGATCAATATCAATGTATACTTGCTGTTAACACATGGGTTAGAAGCATGTCCTTTTGTGAATATCAGTATTTGTACAAGCCTCTGTGTGTGTGGTGGGTTACGCCAGTGCATGTAGAGTGGTCTACCAGTGTGTATGGTATAATGTAATGCATGTGCAGTGTGTGAGTGTAGTGTACCCTAATGCTGAGGCTGGAGAAGTGCAGGTTGCGGGAATAGTGCAGTGTCAGACTTGTGTTATAGGCATTCTCCAGTCTGTTGTGGAGCTGCACCTCCACCGCCAGACGCCTACGAGGACTGCGAATCACATAGGGCTTCTGTCTGCGGAGAGCACAAAGTGTCACTAAAATTTTACAACACAGTAGAGATTAGATATGGTCAAAGCGGTGTGCAGGGGAGGAGAGGATATAAGGAGGAATATATACTTTGTGCCTGAGATGTCCATGTGAGCCTGCAGCACCAGGTCTGTTGTGCACACATCGTCCTCGCCGCAGTCCTTGAAGAACGGGATCTGGAGAGGTGTGAGAGGGAAGGACAGTATGTTTGATGGAGAAAAGAGCGAAGAAAACATTTATGATGTTAATGTAAAAGCTTTTACAATCCAACATGTAACAAAAACCTCCAACACGACTCTTCTTCAAAAAAATACTTACCAATTATTTAAAGTTAAAATATAATGAATTTTAAATGTTAAACTATTATCTGAGGGAGCTTCTCCAAAATGGACCTTCTCTTACTGTATTTTGACAAAACCACTGGAAGCACTAATCTGCATATTTTGTGTCTATTACAATCAACGTTCAAGTTAAGTGCACTAAATCAGACTGTGCCACTCACAAATTTCTTGACGGTGGTTGGCCAGCCCTCGTCCAACACCGGACCACTTTCTGTGTCGTTGATTTTAAAATGCAGCGAGAAGCTGATTGGACGGATGTAGTCTGCTGTGTCCTATGGAAGACAGAGACGAGTGTCAGAGAAGGAATCAGATCATGTGTTACCCTGTAATGATGCACAGAATGTCTTGTTTCATGCATGTGAAGTGTTCGAATCTCTAGTGTTTTGAATGTTAAGGCTGGATGGTATGGTCACAATCAAAGATATCACTGATTCTTGAGAATTTGGATAAATCATGTCCCACTAAGAAAAATGCTATTTCTGCTGGAAATTTACAACATTTTAATGAATAAAAAGAATCAAGGGTATAATCAGGGGGTCCTTTGCACATTTGTAAGGTTCTTTTATAGGTTTATTTTAAATTAGTATTAATTTAATGATTATATGTTGGCCCATGGCCTGCAAAACCAGTTGTCCTCAGATAGGAGATAATCATTTCAACTTGATTAAAACAACAAAAAGTAATAATTTCATTGAATAATATATTTACCACATGAAAGAGTACATCATAATATGTATTAAAAACTACAAACGATGAGTTTTGAACAATATTTACTATTATTTTGTGGTTGCTCAAAATGTGTCCCAGATATTCGTCACCACCATCAGATATTTATTTAAAAAATAATAATAAAAAAACTACATGGTCAATTACATTCCTGAGGAGCCCTTTTCAAACCTTCAGCTCTACTGCATGCTTCAAGACCACTCAGGCTCCTGGAGGTTTTCTATTTTCTCTTAAATCTCTTCATATTTTGGGACACTGCTACTGTCACAACCATAAATTGTCAACACCGTCACTTCTGTATAAAAAATATTAAATTAGATTATGGAGTAAATGTATACTTTTTAAGAAGAGGTCTGATGCAGGTAGCAACGGCGAAAACAAGATGGCTAATGTGAACAACTCATGCTTATCATGTGAAAGAGCAGGTTTTTGTCACCACCGTCAGACGTCACCACCGTCAGGTTTTCTGTCTGACGGTGATGACTGAAGTCTGAAAAATGCTTATAACAGTGCTCAGGATTGTTATTTTTGTACCAAATAGTTAAATAAAGTTGTTAAGCAAGAAGCCATTGACTTGAGTGGTATAAATTTTGGAAATGTATGTTTTAATGAGGCGACTGTCACCACCGTCAGATTAGTGTCACCACCGTCAGAAGCAGTTATATTGGTTTCAAATGAATACGCTTACAATATGTTTCTTTGGTGCTGTTGAGTTAATAAAGTAACAGACTCTTTAATACAAAAATATGTTTTTCAAATAAAAAAAAAAAAAACACATTACGGTGACGGTGTTGACAAAAACAAAGTAGCCTAATAATTGGAAAAACCTATTTTATAAAAAGATGCAAAATGAGGAGGTTGCACCGGTACATTGCTGAACAGCCAAGACCTTGGCCTATAATGATATACCTTCAGATTTTGTAATTTAACACACTTTTTTTTTTTTCAAAATTAAAACCTGTTTTATCCAAATTCCCAATAATCAGTGATATGATATATTTTGACTGAATGCCAAAATTATAGGGATGACTATTGATACTTTCATGAGTTACTTACATCCAAGAGATTTTTGATCAACAATAATCACTAACGAGGATATGATGACCAAGCAGGTAGAGGCAAATAATAGAACAGCTAGAACAGTCTAATAAATTCTGAAAACTGCAGCCATTTACTATAATGCAGCCATTAAAACCAGAAAAAGACACGTATGTCATGATGTTAAGACATCCAAAATCCTGACAACATCTGGTGTCATATCATGATATAATATTGATAACTGCACATGTACTAGTGCAGTTACTGAGTGCAGTGATACTCACATAGACGTGGAAGGGCAGCTTGTAGCAGAGTGTGTGTCCTGTTTTAGCCCTGACTGCCAGCTGAGTCTGTCTGTGGGAGTTGTCATCAAACAGAGCCCGCACCGACAACTTCCTGTCATCCAACATGGCGGCCACCCACAGCTCTGAGGAGACAGAGAGTAAGTGGGACAGGGGGTAAATATGAATGCCATTCTGTGCATTTTGACAGTACTTTCAGTAGCTGCCCTTTTCAGAACACTTCCACTTCCTGTTATTGGTGTCAGTAAGTCTAACATGGCAGCGTGTGAGAAGGGGCTACCGCAGAATAAACTGTTGTACCGAAGCTGTTGCTCTGTGGTCCAGGGGAACGGGACACAGCTGTGAAGCAGGCGGTGGCGTTGAGACAGGCCGAGTCCCTGCCTCCTCTCTGGCAGGTCTTCTGGATGACGTTGATGGAGTGGGGCTGGAAGGACAGACTCACATTGATCTGGACAATGCTGCGAGAGCTGGGGACACAGGGGATAGTTTTCAAATTTTAGACACCTGACACTGTGCATGAACAACAGTCTAATAAAGTAAGTGGGTGATTTAAATTTTGAAACAAAAAAAAAGTTGCAGATAGGGTCATATCAGACATGTCACTCAACTGAATATTAAATTGCTCATAGATCTCTGGTCATTTTTTCAGTTAAACATGAAAACTATATTTTGTTATGCTAAAAAGTGGTGACATATTGCTGAATTAATGTTACTGTGCTTTATCTTCCTTAAAGTCCCCCCTTATGATAGCAACTGTAAAATCTGTAAACAAAAACCTGTCCTCACCTCCTGTGCCTCTACCCACCTGAGCATCACAGCACTGCCTTGTGCTCCCACTGCCAGGTCTATTAGCTTATCTCCATCCAAGTCCAACCGTGCACTCACACTGCGGCCAAAATACTGCAGTGAAGGAGAAATCGATGACCCTGGGATGCGCTGCGTAAACCGAGAAAAGGTAAGAATGACAGGGAAGCAGAAACAGAGTTAGTTGGATTTCATTCTGAAATGCACCAGTGATTCTGTAGTTTAGCAGGCCTGCAGGTCTAATGTGAAATACCTGTTTGTAATTGTGGATGATGTAAATACCATGACCGTGGTAAACATAGATGGCCCCCCTGTGTTCGTCCTCCAGCGGGGCTCCCACCAGCAGGTCAGTGAAGCCGTCGTGGTTGAGGTCTGGAGCAGCCGCCAGTGCATAGCCAAACCTGGCATCCTGGGACTTATCCTCTGCCTTCAGGGTGCCATTAGCAACAAACACCTCCTCCTGGGAGAGAGGAAAGAGGAAGAAGGGTGAAAAGGGAATTGAAATTAGTGAGCTGAAGTTATCTTTGGATGCGGCGTGGGGATTAAAAATGGAGGCACTCAAGGTCAGGTAAAGAAATTGTTTTGTAAACCAAGCAAGAAAATAACAGATGTTGTATATTCTTACATGATAAAATATACTCTTTTTTTAACTCCATGATATTCCATATAGATGAGATTTAGGTGCCACTGCTGTGGTCTGTCTTACCCCACTGACGGTGTAGATGTAGACTCTGCCAGCCTCCTTGTTTCCTGAGCCCAGGTACATGGGAGCTGCGACCAGAAGGACATCAGTGATGCCATCCTTGTCTATATCCAGTCCACAAACCTCGCTGCCATAGTATGACCCAATCTACACACACGGAGGAGAAAGATGATGTTTCAGTTCACTGCCAGTAGGTGGTGTCCTTGCTTTAATATCTTTGACCAAAAAAAAAAAACTGTCTGTTTTGGGGTTTCCTAGTAGAAAAACAGTGACTGAAGAAGAAGAGAGACACACCAAATGAAACATCTACCTGCTCTCCATTGAGCGCCTGTGCAATGTTGACATCCCCATCATCACTAAGCTCAAACAGGATGACTTTTCCTTTGTGTTTGAACCTGGGAGCCCCAGCAACATACAGCGTCCTCCAGTCACCAACTATCACAGATGACACTGTGTATCCTGCACATGCAAACAACACATGAAACACTGCATGGAACTGTAAAGATACACACAGCAAATTATGGCACAGTATGTGGCTTTCAGTAGAATTAGGCACTGTGTGCCGTTGGGCTGCAGCTAACAATTACTTTGAATTAAATTAAATTAAAATTTAATTTTCATTAATTAGTTTAATTTTAATTAGCAATTTAATTTTTAATTCGTTTCATTGTTGATTCATCACCCTTTTTTAATCAATCACTTTGTCAGTCAAATGTCAAAAATTATAAATGTCCATCTCAAGTTACCAGAGCACAAAAGATATGTTCACATTGTTTTCTTATTTTGACCAGCAGCTTCAAGTTATATTGCAACATAGTGATACTGACATCTTAGTGATATTATAGAATCTGTAATCAGCAAATGTTTGGTATTTTTACTTGATAAATGACTCAAATAATTCATTGTTTAGTAAAATGAAAATCAATGTCCTGTCAGTCAACTAACCGACTGATCGACTAATTGTTTCAGCACTTGTGCGTAGTGACATGTCAGTACCTAGATATGCAGCGTGGTTTTTCAGCTCCAAGGGGAACTCGGTCTCAAAAGCCTCTCTGGGTGGCATGATGCGTCCATTGGTTCCCTCCTTCAACACGCCGCCGTCCCAGTCGTATGCACCCACTATCCCGAACAGAATCCCATCCTGGAGAAAACAGGCCGGCACACATTATAGAATGTTTTTAGCAGATGCTGTTAGTATACAACAAGCTCAACATGGACTGCAACACACTGCCTCCACTGCTGTCACATTTGCTTAAAGGGATGGTAGATCAAAATATGCGATTTCTCATTAAACAGTTTTTTTTATGTCTTTTTATAACTGTGAGCATCGCAACAGCTTTCTAGGCAGAGATAAGGTTTTTACGTGGGGTATAACCATCAATTGCAGACACTTGGTGAAAACCAAGAGCCAAAACATTGTGTATATGTAAAGGCTGTCACTGTAAAAATATATCAACTTCACACAAATGCAGACACTCACATCCAGAGTGTGTGTGGAGAAGCCGATCTGAGACATCTCCATGTGGAAAGAGCTCTCGTTGTAGCCCAGCGTGCCTGCGGGGGGGCAAAGACAGAAAGTCTGTAGTCTCCATCCTCACATTTTCTTTGCACATATCCTCCTTTCCTTCCTCTCTCTCAGAGGATGGGTGAGGCACGTCTACCAGGTGGCAGACGTGCCTCACCCATCCTCTGTTCCTTTCCTCCTATCCCTTCCTTTATGATATCACTACACTTTAAATGGTGGCAGAATTTTTCACCAGCCTTCCTCCCTTGTTCCCACAACTCCTGTGACAGATGCACCCTCCCTCCTCCTTCCCATGAAAGAGGGTGACACCTATTCCATCCCCTTTCTATCCCTCTACTTCATCCTGGGTGGGGGACTGAAAATAGTATCAATCCCTCCGATTTTTCTGTACAAGTTTTTCCCATAAACTCTACCCTCTCTCTACCTTTTCTTTAAATCTCCCATTCCTCTCTCTCCCACTGTCTTCATCCATCTGTGATTTTCATTCTCCCTTTCTCACATTCTTGAATTGACCTGCTCTCTCTCTGTCCACTTGTTCCTCTGCATCCACCTCCCATCATTTATATCCTCATGTTCTGCTATTGCTTATTAGTAAACAAATTGGACAAATTGGAATATCATGCAGAATGACAACATGACGATGTAAATGAACTGCTATTCGGCTTGAGGGTACGTTTACTCACCCTCAAGTGTTTGACAACAGTATGAAACTCTTTAACTCTGAAATATCTTTTAATGGGGGAGAACTTGTGGATGAAATGGGCAATCTCATGAAAAAAGGCAAGAAGACTGAAAAGGAGACATCTTTCCGCTATCCCCAACCTCCTTCCCTCTTTCTCACACCTTCCAGAGTGAAGATGCGGTCTCCCAGGGCGTCCACAATGTCATTGAGCGCAGCCTCATCGGTCACATTGAAGAAGTATTTGTCGTCCGGGTCGCTGGCAATGTATTTGATCTCACTGATGAATGTCTCGGGATCCTGCTGTCGGCGGATGTAATGACCCAGTACCTGGAGCACAGCAAGGGAAGGTGGGAGGAGAGAGAATGGTAAAAAAAAAAAAAAAAAAAAGAGAGAGATTGAGGTAAATGAATAAGCAGATAACACAAGGTCAATAAAGACACTGAGGGATTAAGCTGGAAGCAGAGACGGGATGAAAGAGAGAAAGACAGAGAGCATAAACAGATACTTTGGCATGTATCACCCCAATTGCTTCTCCATGTTCCAGAGGGACAGTAAAGGGAGAAAGAGAGCTATCATAGCTATCTGTAGTCTGAGGGGAGTGAAGACAGGGCCAGCACCACCCACATGTTGCACACAAAGTACACACATTCACCAAATTCACAGGGATGCACACCAGTCACAAACAACAGAAGGATTTATAGGACTTCAACAAAAACAGACAAACATTAGAGTTTTTTCATGGCAGTTTTAACAACCTTTGCTTACATAATATCTGAGCAAACAATTTAGTAGTCATTAAGTAATGCCTACAGGCAACCTATTGGCAAGAAAACACACGAGAGGAGGAAATGGTAACCACCAGAGATTTGTAAATGAGGAGCACAGACCTAGCTGAGAGGCTGAGACATGACTGACGCAGGAGATATACTGTGGCCGGAGTGGCCCATGGCTTAACGCCTGAAGTACAAATGAGAAAATTCCATAAGAGAAACCAAAACCCAAGAATCTCCCCCTGTGACTCTGGCTGCCAAGCAAACTAAGGAAATCCTCTGTTTTCAAAGGGCAGGGGACGGAGGGAGGGGTGAGGAGATGGTGGGATGAAGAGCGGTGTAATATGAAGGGAGTCTGCGTATAAATATGTACGTGAAGACCTTATAGAGAATGAGACGTTCCACTGGGCCCACCAGCTGCTGCTGTTACGCCACACAGATGTGGACACAGAAAGAGAGAGCGGGATAATGAAGAGGAGAGGAACAAAGGAAAGAGGAAAACACACAGCCTATTTTCAAATTGCAGGGGTATGGAAACACACTGGACATTGCACATGCGAGTGGTGCACATACATACATGACTTTCCCTGAAAAACACACGCCTGGCACCCATCCATAACAGTCAGACCCCTGACCTGGACTGATGTATAAAACACAGTCTGTGGCGACCACGCAACTTCGGCTGTTGTTTTTGAAAACTCTTTACTCGAGCCTCCCTTGTGAGTAATTTTCACTACACACGCACACACACACACACACACACACACACACACACTTACACAGGCAGCTGGACTGAGAACAACATCAAACCATGTCTGCTGTTTACGTAGTAGTTACCTGTCATGACTGCGACTCTTTGGGCAAACACTCGACCACAGAATGTGATCATTTTCTCCTGTTTTCTTTATCCATTTTTGTTTGTTTCTTTCTCCATTCGAGCCTGTAGATTTAACCTCTCATGTGCCCAGTTAAACTTTCGTTGACCCATCATTATGTTGTGTACATGTCAGATAACTAGGGTGGTTACTAAAGCATCCCACAGAAAATATAAAAACACATTTCAGCTTGACTGTGGATTCACAAACCATAGGACGCCAGATCTCATTTAGTCCCTTAGGTCTACTTTCTATACCATCAGTGTCTGTTTCTACTGGGACGCTGAGGATTTAGACCTCAGAGCCTCATACCATCATGATAGTACCAACATATATGGCCCAAGAGTAAAACAGCCAACACTAACACGAACGCAATGCTGGAAATTTGGTAATCACTGTATTGGCACATGACAAACCTTTTTTCAGTATTTTTGGGTATTTCTGCTATATTAACAGTAGACAGGAAGGCCAGGGCGCGGAGAGGATATGATGTGCACATTGTACATTGACATTTGAGTGATTCGATATAGATAGGTCCTATATTAAAACCCTGATCTTAAACTAACCCTAACCCTAGTCCCTGAGTCCTTCATCATCTTTGTGTATGTTTACAATCCTCCACTCCGCCCCCTCCATGTTGGCTCATGTTCCCCTCCATTGTGGTTCCAGTGGAGTCGGCGGCTCCTCAGGTCTCTCAGCCTCTATTGTGGGGCAGGGAGGGGTCTCCATCCAGCCTCACCACTACAGTCAATCAGCCCAAAGACATTAAAATCATAACACCATGCAGGGTGTTTGTGTCTGTGTGTGTTTTTTTTTGTGGGGGGGAATTGGTCGGGTGGAGCTGCAAAGC
Organism: Myripristis murdjan; assembly: GCF_902150065.1. Lineage (NCBI taxonomy): Eukaryota > Metazoa > Chordata > Actinopteri > Holocentriformes > Holocentridae > Myripristis > Myripristis murdjan. The sequence continues at coordinate 19,831,014 of NC_043995.1, forward strand.
AGACTTTTTTTCCCCACTTGGTTATTTTAGTAGACCTAAGGGGTTCATTTGGTGATTTGCTGATGCTATTTTTGGGGAGTGGCAGTAGTGTTGCGGGAGTGCTTGTGGATGTGTGGTAATCATGCCCCTTTTTCTCATTGTGCAGAGGAATGTCAGGGATACTGCACACACAGATAAAGCAGGTTAGACGTCACCCTGTGTGTATGTGTGTGTCTGTGTCGGTGTTTTCCCAAGAGTCTTATTCTTCAGTCTCTGAAATAGAATTAAGATCATCATGGCACACTGAAACTCATGATTTTTTTTTTTTGTTGGTTCAGCAGCTCCATTAGGAAGGTGACCCACCCCATCTTTTCAACAGCACAGGAAACATTTGTGTGTGTGTGTGTGTGCAGAGATGTACTCACAGCGATGGCGTATCTGGTGATGTTTCTCTTCTCACACTCCTCCAGAGCGTCTGGTAGCTCCTTCCCGTCGTGTGACTCCCCATCTGTCACTACAATCATCACTTTGGTGGCGCCCTCCCTCGCACCTCGCTCAGCACTGAATGCCTCCGTGCTACACAGACAGAGAGAGAGAGAGAGAGAGAGAGAGAGAGAGAGAGAGAGAGAGAGAGGAAAGTCACCCAAATCCAAATTCTGTCATGGCAGCCATGCTACTACTTCTTGGATGCTGCAATTGTTTGAAATTTTCTGTCAATATGAACCGAGAGAGAGATGTGATGAAAAGAGACATAGCGAGAGAAAGTGCAAGAGAGAGCGAGGGAATGAAAATGAAAAAGAAGTAGGGAGAATGCAAGGAGAGAAAGAGCCAGAAGGAGAGGGAGGATTAGAGGGAGTATGCAGTCACTTGGTTTCTTAACATCTAAAATAAACCTGCTCCATAAGATAATATACAATTTGAATCACTTCTCTGGGAAAATGAATAGTTGGTGAAACAGCAAGAAAGGGTGTGAGTTCCTTTCCGGCAACACAGATACATTTTTTTTTTTTTTTAAATCCAGTCCAATTAACAACCGGACAGCGCCACCACTTAGTCATACGTGATGCACGCATGAACTGCCAGCCGAGTCACACTGGTCATTGCATGCTGTGTGCATTTGTCATTGCACACAACCACAGCATCTGTGCATTTTCATCTGGTTTTGCTATGACACATAGAAGGAAATACACACACACACACACACACACACAAGCAGACCAGGCCACACCCTGTTTGTCTGTGGGCAACCTGTTGTCAGTGGACCTGCTTTAAGCACTGAATAGTGTTGGTAAGCCTCAAACACACACACACACACACACACAGTGTAGCTGGGGAGTGTAGTCACTTCTAGTGAACTCAGTCATTTTCAGGCACAACTCCAGGCCTTGCCTAAATATAACATTGTGGTCAGCCGCAAGAAACTCAGAGTTAAAAACAACCGCTTCCCCTATGCAGTCTGCAAATTACATAGGGTGCAGAGCAGAGGAGAGGAGAGGAGAGGAGAAGAGAAGAGTGGGAAAGGGAAGAGAAGAGCAGAGAGAGAGTGAGATGGCGAGAAGAAGGAGGAGGTGAGAGGTGAAAGACAACATACAGGTAGCCCGGCAAGAATGAGAAAATGGCAAGAGGCGAGGCAGCAGCTAAAACAAATAGACGAGACCGAAAAGTGTGTGAATGGGAAAAACGGGAATGAAACAGTGAAAGAACAATAAAAGAAACTGGAGTGAATGTTAAAAACTGAGGAGTGCAAATCCAGTTGTGATGTGGTTTTGAGGCTGCGAGCAATACAGTGGAATATAAAACTTTTAGGAGAGAAAAAAAGATTAAAGAGGGGAAGGGGGGAGGGTGATGAAAGAGAGATCAGAGGGAAAAATGATGAGAGAGGCTGGACAATAAACAGGTACGGGTGAGAGGGAAGGGAGAAAAAGGAGAAGAGGAAAGAGGAGTGAGAGACAGAAAAATGGAGATGAAAGAAAAAAGAGGACGAGAAAGACGGATGGGAGGAGAAGTAAGATGAGAGAAAGTGAATGGTGCTAATTGGGAGGCCTGGTTGTATTTACAATCCATTTTATAGAGTCACAGCAGAGTGGTAATGACACAGCGCAGTGGTGTGTATGTGTGTGCGCACGCGTGTGTGTGTGTGTTATGAGAGTGAGTGTCTCAGACGGGTGGAGCAGTGTAAAAGTCAGCGGCTAATCCAATTGTAGTAGACTGTTTTGATGTTCATACTTCATGCCGTCTGACTGTGCGCTGAAAGAAATCACTGAAAAAAAAATCTCCACCTTGACATGATATTTAGTCTCAAATTCAGTCATAAAATCTTGTTTTTTTCACAGTAAAATAAGTCTGTGGTATTTCACTTGTCTCAGGATTTTTTTTCAGGGACCAAGTATGTATAAATATGTTGAAACAAGGCAGAATGAGGCAGATCAGCCCACTAGCAGAAGAAAAAATCGCACTTGATTCAAGAAAATTCTGGAAACAACTTGATAAGCACTGAAACAGGCAGGATTATTTCATCCTGATGATTATTTCATCAGGATTATTTTTTTCACTTGATTTTTTGTTTTGTCCATAAGATTTAAACACTGAATATGAGACTAACACGAAAGAAGGCTTTTTGCCTTGTACATAAATGTATTCAGCAATTTTATTACAGCGTGTGTGTTTTTGTTTGTGTTTGTGTGTTGTTTTTTTTTTTCTTCATTTCCATCCTCTCCCTGGCCAAATGACTTCACAAGGACAGCAAGGTGAGGAAAATCCTCCAAAATGGAGACATTTTGCTCATCCTCAGTTCTTTAAATGGAAAATCCACCCAAATACAAATTAACACTTTTTATGTAAACACAGATATTGGAGGTGTATCTTGAGGTTCTGCTTTGAATAAAGCAATAACACAGACGACAGCTACAGCATGGCTGCAAAGGAGTTTAATGAGAGGAACATTTTGCTTTTTCTCTTCTCTGCTTTATTTCTCTCTGTGTGATCTTCTGTTACTGTACACTGTCGAGTCTAGAGAGAAGCCCTTGTTCCTTTTCTTTCAAAGGTGCACTACACAAAACTGCAGAGCATCAACAGATTAATAAGCATTTAATCTGACTGTTGAGTTTACCTTGTTCTCATTTCCTAATAGATTTTGTTCTTAATCCACATTTTTTGTCTGTTGAATCTAAAGCGTCTCTTATTTCAATTGATTCTCAGCAATTTCGCAAAGTGTACCTTTACAGGGTTGACACAGAGATCTGTGAGAGTTTCTGTGTCAAACATTTGATTTTTTCCTATTCTTTCCCATTAAACTCCATTGTGTCTCCCAGTAACACCACTACATTGGCTAGAATAACTCAGGTATATCATTAAACAACAACATGACACCAGAAGCACAAGATGTCTTTCTTTCTTTCTTTCTTTCTTTCTTTCTTTCTTTCTTTCTTAAGTTAAAGGCCAGTATCCCAGGCAAATGTCCCCGGAGTTAATCTTAAAATGGGCTTTCCTCAAATTCATGAAGCCTCTCCTCTTGTTCCTCTTGTCAGTCTGTCCTCTTTTTTTCTTTAAAGTCAAGATGAATTTGTAAAAAATGCCTTTTTAGCCCCGTTATATCACATCCCTGGTAATATTGTGCATCTATTTCATAACACATGCCGAAAATCTATTTCTTTGTATTCTTAAATCAAAAAACAACATGTCTTCTTCTTGTCAAAGAAAATATGACGTGCTTACATAGACATGAACCAACCAGTTTCACCTCTCTCTCCCTGATGGATATTCATTCATTCATTTTCATTCATTTTCCATGCTGATTCTCCTAATTAGGGTCGCGGAGTAACGGAGCCAATCCCAGCGCTCATCGGGCAGAAGGTGGGTACTGATCCCTAAAAACCTCCATGTCCACATGCCCACTTTTCAGTGCTCAAATCAAATTTATGATTTATGCCCCGCTTGTCTACCCTGTTTCACTCAGAAATATGTCACTGCCACTGTCTAGAAATGCTGTTTCATCTGGACTTTAAAGAGCTATTTCAGAGTTAAGGCTTGAATTAGGTTTGGGTTGAGGTAAAAGGTTAAGGTCAAGCATGTAGTGGAGAGGGTTAGGGCTCAGGGGTCAGGGGTTAGGGGTTAGGGGTTAGGGCATGAATGTCGTCGATGAGGCTCCTTTCAAGTGCAGTAATACAAACATGACACCTGACCACACATTTAAGAGTGAGTCGGTGGGTGTGTGTAGGTGTGTGTAGAGGTGTTCATGCATGCACATGTGTACAGTATGTGTGTGTGTGTGTGTGTGTGTGTATTTATACAGCTGTAGGAGCACTACTTGGCTGACCGGGCTGTGCCACACCTGCAGCTGTGCTGAGCCAGCAGCCAGCAAGTCTCTTTCTACTCTGGCAGCTCAGCTCAGCTAACCCCACTGTTATTCTACCCTGTCCCACTCCACGACCATGCCAACTCTGCTATCTGCTCATCTGTGTGTGTGTGCGTGTGTGTGTGTGGGTGGGTGGGTGTATGGGTGTGGGTGTGTACATCAAAACATAAGTTATTCATTTTGATATCACCCCTGCTTGAAATAAGATAACAGATTAATTATCCAACAGCCCTAATTTTTTTTCATGAGAGGCAGCCATCATCCTCTCACTTGATGCAGATACACACACACACACACACTTAAACCTCATTCACATCTTGAACAGCTATACATTGGTACTGAAGCATTCACCACGATATCTGAGGTAAGTGCCTCAGCAAAGGAAATATCACAGCAGCAAGCCTCAAAATCGTAAATTTGATTGGCTGAAAATGTTCTATTGTTAGTGCGTTCTAAAAATAGCTCCGGGATTAAACCGAAAATACAGTTCTAGCAATCATTTTGGATATTTTTATAGTCATAACTGAAGTGGGAACGCAGGCCCTCAATTTACCTAGAACAATTTAAATCTTTTTATAGTTTATATCTTTGCAGTGATCATTCCAGATGTGAATGGGCCTCTGCACAGAAGATGAGATACGATAGAAAAGCTCTCTTTCTCCCGTTGGAAGGGATTATTACTTTGAAGTAATAAGTAATTACAAGTGACACTGATAGTAGAGTGCTCTGTGGTGCTTTTGGCGTTGGACAGTGTGTGAAGTGTGGAGACAGTGTGTTGTTGTAAGTGCTGTCTGGATTTCCCGTCGCTGACGTTTTAATGCCACAGTTACACTATTTTACTGGCTTCATTTTCCAGTCACTTCTTTTCAACTACCTTTTAAGTGTTCCTCCTAAATGTCTCCAACGTTTACCTTTAAATGTGCCGGAAAACAGGAACTCTCCAATTACCTGTGTGTGTGTTTGTGTGTGTGTGTGTGTAGAGTACCTCTCCAAGACACACAGCTCTAAATGGGAGCCATGGCCACACATCAGGCTTGGGTGTGGTACTGAACGTGGGTATGACTTTAATAAAGCAGGAATTTCATTTTGAAAAGAAAGAGATATTTTAACACTTCGAGGTTTTCAGCTAGCCAGTGACCCTCAACCTATAGATCTGTTTCTTTAGACTTGGGTTACAACCTCCAATCCCCCCCCAAGATATTTTGACAAAGAAAAGTCATGAAAGCGATGACAGACAGGGCAGCGGCGCAGCCAAAAATAAGTGAGAGGATACATATAAGATTTTCACATTAAAATATCACTGATGAATTACCCGTGACAGCTCATGCAACTAAACCGACTACAAGAACAGTAAAGGTATGAAACACTAGTAAAAACAGTACCCCTAATTTTCCCTCAAAGCTATAATTTGCCCCATTTTGCTTCTCAAAAAAACCCTTTTTGGGAAGTCAGACATCAGAGGCAGATTGATGGGGTCCTACTGAAATATACATTTAGAAATCAGCACAGATAAACAATGACATACACGACAACTGTGATTATAATCAGAATTTATTTGGATCGCCCAGTGTAATGATTAAATTTAGTATCAACTTTGCATTAGTTGACTTGTAGTCTGTATGTAATGTAATCTGTAATGTAGTCTGTGTAGATACTTAACTTCATATCAGCCTGTCCACCTTTGTATCAGTTGTGTCAGGATTAGATACTATTGATGTTTTTCCATAACATAATATCTGCTCTACTCGCCTCGGCTCTATTTGCTCTACTAGTGCTTCATTTCTGGGCATGTTGACTAGTTTTTCCTCCCTTCTCTGCAGTGTCCCACACAAGAGTTTTTTTTTTTTTTTTTTTTTTTTTTTTTTAAATCAACAAGACTAACACATTCGCTGAGAAAAATATATTTTTTTACATGGACAGATTAAAAACTATGACACAAGTTTTGCGAGTCTCGGGATAGCATCTGGCACCAGATGCTATCCCAAACTTTGGCCTAATGGAAAACCAATAAAACAGGTAGATTCGAGGTTCGAGCTGATACCATGGAAAGGGGATTGATTTGGTACTAAATGGTACAACTAAATGCAGTGTTACCAAAAAACCTACATATACAGTTGTCCCTCGCTATAATACGGTTCACCTTTCGCGGCCTCGCAGTTTCACGGATTTTTTTAGTGCAATTTTGCATGTTTTTTTTTTTTTTTTTTTTACATCACATTGTGTTCTGCGTCCTGATTGGCTAAGGGACTGTAGACCATTGTCAATCAATCTCCTCCATGCCGTGTCTCCTGTACAGTACAGAATGCGTTCATTCTATAATACTGGACTTATTTTTCTACAAAGGTTTGAACTTGGAGAGTGTTTAAACAAGAGAGAAAAGTGAGAAAATGTTAATGCCTGTCTGAGAAAAGTGTATAAAGTGTGTAGTGAGGGGTTTTACAACCTTAAAACATCTATAATAATTGTAAAAAAATAAAGCTGACTACTTCGCGGATTTCGCCTATTGCGGGTTATTTTTAGAATGTAACTCCCGCGATAAACAAGGGACCACTGTACTACACTAAAAGCAAGTCAGTTTGAATACCAGGAAGTTATCAGTTTCTATATCAGTCAGAAAGACAGGAGCAACAGTGATTGACAGGCCTACCAGCCCATGTGGATGGCGTAAGCTGTGCGCGTCTCTCGCCCCTCCTGCCGGCTGATGTTCTTGGCCGCCTCCACCACCTCCTGTGTGGTCTGGTAGTCTTTCAGAGACCACTCATGGACTGCTACCTCACCATACTGCAGTATACCCACCTGAACGCACACAAACACAAACACAAACACAAACACAAACACAAACACAAACACAAACACGTTGCCACTATGTCACATGATTGTGGCTGCACTGGCACACGCAGCGTTTTGGCAATGAGCTTCTGACAATGTGTGTTTCTGGAATGAGCTTTTGTCTTTAACTGCCAGCCCTGTGCCCAAAAGCAGACCATGCATTTGGGGAATTTCAGAATTCGTCCAAAGACCAGAGGTATTTCCTTTTCACCTCACATTGCCTTCTACCCTCCACCCCCCCACCCCTCCACCCTCCAACCAAACCGAAGCCCTCTCAGTCATTTTGTTGTTTTAATCAGAACGATGTCTCTCTGTTGCTGCTCTTAACCCACATCTACTCCTCCCCAAACATCAAGCAAGCCTACTTCATGTCCCCTAACATTACTACAGTCATTCATCCTGGTCATATTTGCCAAATTTTGTACGTGTCGGTCTGTGCATGTTTCCGCTCAAGGAACTGGCTGTGCATGCAAACCCCAGCGTGCATGGCTCAGAGGGGCTCTGGGTAGCTCGGAGAAGAAAATCCTACAGTCCAAAACCACAAGTTTCCATCACCAGTGTAAATATTAATTACAGGCTGTGCAAACACACATATTTTACCTGCATCTGGTCTGGGCTGATGTGAAACTTGCTGAGGATGTTCCTGAGGAAGTTCTGGACCTCGTACCAGGGGTAGATGCTGTTGGAGCCGTCCAGAACGATCACTATGTCCATGTATGTGGAGCATCCTGACACATATTGGGATTTTTAAAACATTTAGTTGGATAAATCAGGTCTGAGAAGCTCGATTTTAACTCTGAGTGAGTGTGTGTGTACGTGTGTGTGGGGTTACTTTGTGATGTAGGAGCGATTGTCTCTCTTGGTTCTAGGTCGTCGCTGACAGAGGCACAGATCCCAGTGCTGAACATGGATGTACCGCACTCCTGAGACCACAGAGGAGCACATGCCTAGCACACACACACACACACACACACAAACACACAAACACACACATTAGCATCTGCCTTATGAGTGCAGCAAATCCAGTGGCATGCTGTCAGTTTGGATAGTTTAAAGCATTTGATCTAGGAGGTTATTTGGTTGTTGTCGATAGGCTTAAACACATATACAAATGTGGCTGGCCGACCCATATATAAACATGGAGAGAAATAAAAAATGAGAGCAGAGAGGGAACAAAGAGAGGACAAGTCATGAGAGGGAATAAGTCATGGAAAAACTACAATCGTGTGGTTTGGGAGTTTTGGGACAGAAAGCGAGGCAGAGGCAAAAAGAGAGAGAGGGTTTGACTATTGTTGACATGTTGGCAGTCACTGCTGTCATGAGCGGTTTAAGAGAGCTGGAACACACTAGACCAGTAAAGCAATTTAAGTGTGATTGTAGTAGATGGGGGACTGGAGGGGGGCGACCAATATTTCTGTCTTCAAAGCATCCCATTTATTTGGCTTTCGTACCAAAGGGAGAAAGGGGGTGGAATGGGGGAAGAAAACGGGGAGAGAGGAGAGCTGCCCCAAAGATAAAAGAGAAATTCATGCATATAGAGAAAAACAAAAGAAAGAGGGGTGAAATGGGGAGAGCGGGGGGGGGAAAGAAAGAGAAACATCCTGGCTTTACTTGCTCTGTCGTTATGGATGGGCCTCTCCGAAGACACAGAGACAGGCAGAGAAGGAGGGATGGAGAGAGGGATGAGAGAAAGGAAGGAGGGAGGGAGAAGGAAGAGGACGAGAGGTGCTATGGCTTTTGGTAGGTCTGTCATTACAAAGGGCCGGAGACGCATTCCGATCCTGTTATAGACCTGACCACTGGGGTTAGGATAAACACACACACACACACACACACACACACACATACACATATAAAAACGGAGTGAGCTGGCTGGAGTTAGTGAACTGTACACGACTCCACACCCGGGTAAAGGAGCAAGGTTCTGGCAGACACAAACACACACAAGCGCACTTGCATAAGACACACATATCCATACACACACACACACACACACACACACACACACACACAGAAACATAGAGACAAACACAGAAGCAGACTGAGTTGTGTGTACTCCATGCACACACTCACTCACACACACACACACACACACAAACACAGAGGATCCGCTGCTTGCTGGCATGGCCACCTAGTAATTCCGCTGTAACCAAAAAGCCTCAGAACTGGAACAATCTGGATCAGAGAGCAACAGCAAGACAGGCATGCATGCGTGTGTGTGTGTGTGTGTGTGTGTGTGCGCGCGTGCATGCACGTGTGTGTGTGTGTGTGTGCATTCAACAGCAACAGGCCACATGAGTGTGTATGCAGGCCTGTTAATGGGAGCCGGCCTCCAAAAGGTATCCAGCGAGCGGGGGATTTGTGAACCACACACGGCCACTTCCACAGTGAAACAAAAACATGGCAAGTGAGCTGATTCATTCAAAGTCAGTCTAACAAACACAACCTGGGCTCAACCACATCCCCTCAGGCTCTGACTAGACCCCGTGCCCACAGAGTAAAAATAGGAAGCCTGCCGCCCCAGTGTTGAGACTGCAGTACGTACCAGGAAGCCGTCAGGTGAGTCCGGAGTGAGGGTCATACCCAGATGAGAGTTCTTCAGGTTCTTCGACACGTTCTGCAGAGCGATCTCACCTGACAAGATAGATCGAAATTGCTTGTTGTGTCGCAGTATAATGTGGAATGATTTGTGAGGAATATTCTCCAGAGTTTTACCAAGATTCACTTTGATGCAGTCTGAGTTCTTCTCTTCTCCCACGATGCATTTGTACACGTCTCCCTTCCTGTTGTTGGGCGGACCGTCCCAGGGAGCACCGACAAGCATCCTTCATGAGGAAAATATGGTCTCACGTCAAGACCGCAGTTTATCACCAAACAACATGATCCCTTCATCATACTTGTATTAATCACACTTTTATGCCTCTTTCTCTCTCTCTCTCTCACACACACACACACATACACTACTCACAAAAAGTTAGGGATATTCGGCTTTCGGGTGAAATTTCAGGATGAACCTAAAATGCATTGTAACCTTTACAGGTGAACTTAATGTGACCTTCTGTAAACTTTTGAATGCACATGTCCAACTGTTCAATGTTTCAGTACTTTTTGCACAAGTTGCTGTTCTCTAACAAGGAGTTTAACGGCAAAATTCACAACAGGTGTTTGATGCTCCAGCTCATCGAGGTCGTATCATTAGGGAACGGCTGCTGGAGACTGGGGTACCTCAAATGGAGTGGCCTGCACTTTCTCAGACCTGAATCCCATAGAAAACCTATGGGATCAGCTGAGTCGCCGTGTAGAGGCTCGGAGCTCTGTACCCCAGAACCTCAATGTCCTGAGGGCTGCCCTTCAAGAAGAGTGGGATGCCATGCCTCAGCAGACAATAAGTCGACTTGTGAACAGCATGAGACGTCGTTGTCAAGCTGTAATTGATGCTCAAGGGCACATGACAAGTTATTGAGACACTGACATTTTTTGTTATGGTATATCCACCACTGTTGTTGGCTTTTGTTTCAAGAAATTGTTTGAGATGAGGAAATCACCAGTGTATGCTTCTACTTAAATGCCCTACTTTCATGATATAATATCACTGTAGCGTGAACTTTTTATATTTTCCATAAATTTCACCCAAAAGCCAAATATCCCTAACTTTTTGTGAGTAGTGTACACACACACACACACACACACACACACACACACACACAAGGATGCTTACGATTTCTCTCCGTTTGCCTCATGCTGTAAAACAGAGAAGCCGAACAGAGCGTCCTCTGGGCCAGTGAAGACGCGGGGATGCTTCACATCGATGTTGAAACACACACACAGCTCTGCGGGGGTGAAAACAGGCAATTACAATGTGGACATGATGAGCAAAAACAAGTCATTTTGGACAGATATTAACTCAGATGTATGTCACTCTCCTCCTACAGAATATAACCTGCTATCAGTGCCTTCATGAGATATTGAAAATTTAAACTGGGAGCAAACAAAAATGGTAATTGACCCTCCGTTAAGTCAGAGAAAAAGTCGCGAAACAGCTGGAATAGGTGGGCGACTGTACACCTTGGGTACACAGTCAGATTATTTTCTCTCTCACTTCCCACACTCAGCCTTGGGGGAAGGAGGGAGAGAGGGAGGAAGATTGAAAAGATGGATAAACAGAGTGACCAAAGACGACCTCTGAGGAAAAAGGGCGTTCAGTCTGGGGGGAAGGAGGGAAAGAAGAGGAGAGAGAAAAAGCGAGGCAGGGAAGGGTGTGGGTTATAAAAACCGTGGAGTATAGTAAGCCCCCTGTTATGATACACAAGCCTGCCCTTTATACAGAGAGAGAGCAAGAGAGAGAGGTGAAGGAAGGAGAGGTGTATGTTTTATAGGGGAGACGGAGAAAGACAGAGAGCAGAAGGATGGCAGCAGGACAGTCAGGAAGCTGAAATACTGAAAAAAAAAAGCATGGAAACACACTGCAACAGTCAAAATAAAAGCCACTCTGCCTCTTACTTATTCACATTTTTTCCAGTAAAGTCTAAACAGCTTCATGCAACACCTGAAAGAGACTGTACATAAATGAAATGCTTCTGTTTGACTAGACTCTTTCACATCAGGTATTAACAGAGGTGGGAGTAAGTAATTACATTCACTCACATTCATTGAGTGGCTTTTTTGTGTAGTTATACTTTTAAGTATTTTTCAAAGTCGGTAATTTCACTTCTACTTCAGTGCTTTTTTTTTCGCTTGAATTTTTTTAATTCACTACATTTTAAATCACATTCATTACAAGAGAACAAATGATCAATGACAGATTGCGGAACCTTTCACAATAAAAGCTCAGTCAGCACAGAACCTGATTCTGCTTTGTTGGTTCTACTTTATGTCGTTTCCACATTTCCAATAAAAGGTGCACCACGAAAAACTGCAGTCAACGGGCAAAAACGTGGCATAAGTGTGGACAAAAAGGGAATAATGTCAGTGAGTTGGCCGGACGATGAGAACCATGTAGACTCATCCAGTGTCTACAGGGTCCTCACTTCAATCTATCCTAGGCAGTTTTGCACAATGTACCTTCAAAAGAATGTAGTTTCAACCTTAAGTACTCTCACCCTTTTATAGCTGCGTGGAAAAGGTTTACTTAAATAAATTCTGGCAGCAGTACTTCCACTTGTACTGAAGCAAAATATCAGCAAATTAACAGATTAACTTTTGCTTGAGTAGCAATTTGTGGTACTCTTTCCACCTCTGGGTATTAATGAGTAAAAATGTTGATTTGTGCGTTTCTACTCATTAACAAAAAAAATCAATCTGGTATTGTTAAGGTTAGTGACTCTGGCGGCACCGTCGCACTTCAGAATAATGAATCACTAACCAGTTCAGTGCATTTAGATATTAAAAAAGTGTTGTGGTAATGATTATGGAATTGCCATCTTCTGTTAAAACAAATCCCAGTGGTCCTTTGCAGCTCAATTGCAAGAGCATGCCATCAATATTGCCAGTGTTTTAGTTCTGCTTGGTGCAAACGTTGACACTTAAACACATAACCTGTTGCACATTGCTTTGTATAAAGCATCTGTCAAAATGCGTCTTTAAAAACCCTATACTCCTCTTTGACAGTTGGTGTTTTACTTGTCCCACTTGTGTATGTATACGTGTTGCTCCGCTAAACAGTTTGTGTTGCCTCTGTTTGCTAAAATGTCTTTCTATATAAATTTAACTTGACTTGATGTGTAATTTAGGAGCACTCAGGGGGCATCTGACTCCGACTACTGTACATAACCCTGTGGATAGTTTTCTGTATGAGAACGAAAGCACTGTAGGACCAGGAACAAGACCAGAACACACCGCTCTGATTATACACCAGCTCCTCGCACACATTCAGATGCTTATCCGCAAATACACACTCATACATACACACACAATTACCTCAGCCAGGATAATCAGAGGGGGATTCCACTTGAGGGAAACTAGATATCTTCGGTCTTTCTCTTCCCTTTCTCCCTCTCTCTCATTGACTCTGCCCTCCTCGCACTATTAGTTTTTTTCTACCTGCTGTGTTTGGCATCTGTCTTCCCTTCTGAGTTTTTTCCCTGTAATGCCACCATGCTCTTTATCTTGCCTTTTTTTCCCAGATACACATCACTAACTGACCATCTATGTCAACAAAAATCTGGCTACCGCCTTGTTTCTTCTGGTTTTACAGATAGGCTTCTAAAAATTGCTGGGTCCATAGACCTCCAGTGGTCTGTGAGGAGCTTCAGCCGCCTATCTGATTCTACACAAACCTTTAACATATTCGCCGATGGAAAATAGGCCAGGCTGGAGCGATTCTTAGATTTTCCTTTACATTCAGCAAACTTTATTCATAGCCAAAACCCACATACGCAACCAGTCTGTTCAGTGTCATTACAACAACTTATTTTAATCTTTTTAATAACGGTCGTCCAACCTCCATTTCACCCCAGTCTCACACTTGGCGCAGTAAAAATATTTGGCCTTGTTTTTTGTGGCAGAATCACGAAGCCTCTCCCATTCCAAACTTCAAACCAGACCTCCAACAACACCCCCCTGGTCCTGAATTTCTCTTTTGTCCTGCTTTTGCGCTCATTCTTTCTCAAACCATAAATTGCCCCTCTCCGCAGTTCTCCTCTCTCTATTACAAAGCCATTCTCCCGTCTCATCCAGTCCCACTCCCAGAAACTGCATCATCCTTCACTGTTTCCTCGTCTTGTGCCGTCCTCCCTCCTCTGGTTCCATTTTTCATTGAGGTTTATATACGGCACAATCCCGCAGCCTGTCTGGCCACCCATCACCATGACAACTGGTGGCAAACATTTATCAAGCCAAACTCGGTCCAGATTCTCTCGACCACAAGTTCGGCTCTGGGCGCTACTGCTGCTAAATGTGTATGGTTATGATTGAGTTGTTTGTCTGAGTGAGTGTGTGCACATGTGTGAGGGAGCGACAGTATCAGCGGGGTGATGCTGCAGCGTTCTGGGTGCTATACAGGAACACGGGTGCTTATAGCAACATGAAGCGACATTGATGTATGCTGTTTTAATTGGACAGCCACATTAAAGTTTCCCTATTCGCTCCCTGTTTCTCTGCCCCTGTAATTTACCTCCTCTGACTTACAGCACCTCTGTGAAATGTCCTGCAGTGGAGATGTCTGATGTCTGTTTCTACCATCTTTGTTTAATTCACTTACAATGTTTCCCACTCGCCGATGCTCTCCGTCACTTTTTCTCACCGCCTTTCACAGATTTTCTCTCCATTATCTCGATCATGTTCTGTTCTCATCCCTGTCATCCTCTCATGGGGAACAGAGGAGATGGAGGAAGTGGAGGAGTGACAACTTAAGTCAGCATTTGGGAAAGGAAGAGAGAGGGAGTTGATTGGGAGGATAATAGCAAGAGTTTATGGATGCCTGGTGTAACAGAGGATGGACGAGAGTGTTTGTGCCAAAAGAGAAAAGGATAAGTGATAGTGGTAATGGTAAAAACACACACCTGTGTTCTACATCTCAGTAAAAGCATAACAGAGTGTGTAACAGACATAGGATGCCTGATGCACGCACCAGGGGAGCTCTGCAGAAACCATTAACATTAAACACACATGCACACTCACCTACATTCGACCCATGCAGAAGCAAGCAAACTAAACACACACACACACACACACAGAAGCATACAAACACAGGCATATGTCAGATCACATGCATATCTCAACTTTGCCTATGCAGTGGAAAGTGCTCTGTACATGCTTGATTCAAACACATAATGGAGTGTAATGTGTAGAACCTAACCACGGGCAACGCTTGGCTGCTGGCATGTGTGTAGGGGGTTTTGTGCATGTACTGCATGTGTGTGCGCGCGTTTGTGTGGTGTGTATGACCTCAGTGCATTCCTCATTCATTCCTCAGCTTGTGGACGAGAGGCACTTTGCATGGCTTGAAAACTAGCTGCTGTGTGGCCATATGCACGGATAATTTTTCTCCGGCTTGCACAAACACATTTGGCGTCACAAAATTTGCCGGCGTCTCCATCTATAGATTAACTTCAGAGGGTAGGGCGTAAAATTTAAAGCAGAAATGAATTTAACACGCCTTGAACAACATAATTTCTCTGCCTCCTATAATCTCACCCTATTGATCTTTATTTGCTTGACGACTTCATCCCCTAATGCACCACCTTAGCCACCACTTATCAGCTGCACAAACACTCAGTTTTTGGTAGACTACAATGGGCTTTTTCTCCTGGTTTCCTGCTGGTGAACAGGAATGGCTCAATGAGGTGTGTGAGGCAGCCCTGCCTGGGAGAACATGAGTAGCTGGGGAGAAAACACGCGTGGCAGAAACGCCTCGTTACGGGAGCTCAGACACAAAGTCTAAGAGGTGGAAATGGCTGATGAGGTCGTGTTACACAGCTGCCACCACTGTAGGGTCAGAGGTGTCAGCTGTAAGAGGAGAGCAACCAACAACCTTTAGGTGGAGGAAACATGGCTGCCTCTCTGGTAGCTCCATCTAACAAACATCTCCTGGTAGCTTCACACAACTTCAGGCCTCCATGTGGTGGGAATGAAATCCCACCTCAGGACTGACATCACCAGTAGATTTACTACAAGAACAGACTTCGACTCAAAAACTATTATTCAAAGGACTCATGAATAACTTTGTATACCTTTGATCTCCTTGGCAAGCAGAGCGTGGCCATGTGTTTTAATATGCCTGCTCTCCTAGTTCACATTATCATTCTAGGAATGTCTATATGCACAGTCACTCACTGTCATACATGCTAAAGCTCCGTGGGACTTGGAGAGACACGGTTTGGACTCATGGATAGTTTGTCTGTGTGAGAGGGCTGTCCAATGCAGAAGCTGCAAGGGTTAATGACCATGTCACCCAGTTGGTCACCACAGGGGAGCAACTGGTCAGTGAAGAGGCATCACTCATCATGCCCAAGAGGATGGATTTACACACACAGGATCACAAGTCAAGATTTAAACCCAGTGACTGAATTTAGCCTCTGTTTTTGACCCGCTTGTACAGACTCCCAAAGTATTTACACCTAAATTACAAAGTGGCAAATGTGTCAAAACTTTTTGATTGAAAAAAAAAAAATGATTAAATTGAAAATGTAAAGGAAAAACGCACCAAATTCTGAGACTGTAAAATAGCTCTTACCTTTGAGAAGGACGATGAACTCCAGGCACAACAGGTATTTTCGCAGCTCCATTTGTGAAAGTGGAGACAGTCTCTGGGCTGTTTTTCTTGTCTGTCTTTCTTACTGTCTTTCTTTCTTTCTTTTTTTCCTCTGTTGACAAAGTGGTTTCCCCTGAGTTGGACTCAATGCAGTGTAACGGGCATACACACACATACACATTCACACACGCACACAGGCGCGCTCTTTCAGCTCTCTCTTTCCCCTGGAGATCCGTAAAATCTGTTCAAACGGGGCTCCAATGGCATTTCAGGTGTGTGGGGGGCAAACTTCAGGATAGGTTCATTTTCAACAGCAGTGTGTTGCAAAGCAAAAAAATAATACTTCATGTGCAAAGACAAGCATTCTTGACTGTGAATATGACTTTTTTGCCCTTCAGCTCACCCACAACTACCGAGGCAGAGCCATAAATCCCTAGATGAATATTATAGGAACATTTTGGTGATGGAGATAAAACACAACACCACGCGGCTCGCTACAAACCCAGAGACTCTGTAAATCCTTTTATCAGTGTTTTAGTGATATTACATCGACCCTCGGGGTAATAAGCGTGTAACAAGCTGTGTTGTTTGTGCCAATAAGTGAGACCTCAGTGACCCATAATTTGGGTGTGATATCCCGGCACCTGTCCCGCGCAACAAAAGGCCAGTTCAGAGTCATTAAACCATCACTAATGAGAAACACCTTCACAAATATGTTCCTGACGCTTGCTCCTGTCAGTCAGCACCCACTTTATCCCTCTGGCTCCGTAACGCTCCTTTGAAAGATTACACTATCCGTGAAAGTGGATCTCCGAAACTTCATCAGCTCAGCCGCTTGGGGTGAACTGCTGTGCGCTTTTCTCCTGGCAAATATGTTCCCATGATCTTGATCCTCTCCGGTGATTGTTGATCGTGGTTCCTTACATTCATGGCCCGTGTCCCGTCAGTTTCTGCCCGTGAAGCCCATATGTGCCCCCCGGTGACGGGCTCCTCTCACTTTGAAATGAAAGAGCGCATTTATCCTCAGACCTCCCCTCTCTCACAGCGTCCTCTTCCATCCAGCAAGCTCCTCTCTGAGCGCCTGGTTCACATCGAGAAAACCTCAAACCCATCTCTCTCTCTCTCTCTCTCTCTCTCTCTCTCTCTCTCTCTCTCTCTCTCTCTCTCTCTCTCTCTCTCTCTCTCTCTCTCCACTAGTTTGACAAATAAGGCCTGGATGCTCATATAACATCTTGAGACATGGGCCTACGTGTGCATTTTTGAATTACTGTGATCTCTAATTATCTTATTTTACCAACCCATAGTTGTGATCACTTAAGAAAGAGGACATGAGCATTTCATGCGCCCATCTATACTCATGTCTCACATTAAGCACCATACCACTGTAACGCTTTGCTTGAGGGATTCCCATCTGAGAACACAGTGTTGTTGTTGGTTGGTCTATGTCGCAGGCCATGAGATAAAAGTAGGGACGGTGAAAACTAACGCATCAAGTGAGCGATAACCTGTGTGTTGGTGAAAATACTTTTAATCACTAGTAAGCACTGGTAATCACTAGTCTCATGGTCCGTGTTTAACTTACTTGCAGACTGCTGCACAGGTCTTGGACGCCCTCTTCAGGCTATGTTGGACGCCTCACATTAGCAGGAGCTGAGAGGGTATTAAAAGTGATTGGGACAGTTTTTAAGTATCTGTCTTGTGTACGCTGCCTTGCCAGTTTATCTATCCATTTGAGGAGGAAATTGTTGTAGGCTAATGGTTGGGGCAGAACGTTTGGGTGATTGGGACGACACATCCTGTCATTGATTTAGGCTAGTTTAAGCAAATTTATTGCACAATTTAATTCAGACTTTGATATAACTTCGCATGCACATTTGTCCTCTGTTAAACTTTATTATTGAATGTTTGAAAATCAGTTCAATACATCCAGGTTATAGTTCTGTGCAGCAAGGTTTATCATTTATTTCATTAATTTCATTAGAAAACCCTTTACCACTGTCCCAGTTACTCAGAATCACGGTTATTCACCAAAACCATGCTTGAGTAGATGAGACAAAATAAAAACAACCTAATTCCAAAAGCATGAACATGATATTAACACATTTTGCTTAATTTGATGCAACAATATATCATATTCGTGTTTCCATCAAAGGTTTGTGCATTACATTGACTATGACAGTTTTGTGACCTTGTGATGAAAAGGAGCCAAGGCTTATGTCGTTTTCCTAAGCTCATGCATTACAGCGTCAAGCTCCTGCTTGATGCGTGCCCCGCCCATCTATGTGATGTAGCATCACTGACGGCATGCAATTTTTATGATATACTTCTATGGTGTACTTTCACAGCTATATGTACATGCATAGCCTATATATACTCATCGGGTGAGAAAATAAACACTGTCCAGTTATACTGTCCCATTTCACCTGATGTCCCACTCACCTGTTTCAACCAGCAGGCCCGCAGATCCTTACCTTCCCTTTAACCCGCGCGAACCCATGTCTAAACCCAGTCATCTCTAACCAGATTAAATGCACTGGATTAAGCATTGGAGCTCACATTATTACTGACCCCTAAAACAGTGGATCTGACTGTCTCCGTGCCTGCAGCTCCATTTATCATTTAATTCTCCAGATGTCCAGAGGGCGGCGCTACATGAAGCTGCACCATGTCAGCCTGTTGCAATGCCAAATGTGTCCGTTGTGTCTTTAACCACTAACCAGCTTTTCTGTAGGGTATAGACTTAATATAATACAGCTGGATGATTGCATAATATCAAAAGACATTTCCATCTGCAGCTTATTTAAAATGCCCATCACTTACTCGCTTTATTCGTTTTTTTTGTTTGTTTGTTTGGTTGGTTGGTTTTGGTTGGTTGGTTTACCAGACCAAGAACTTACCAAGAACTTTTGAAACTACATAAAGTGACAAACTGATCACTGGGCTTTTTTTTTTTTTTTTTTTTTTTTAGAAAAAAATAGCCACGATAGAAGTGAAGCAACAAGAACTTTGGATTTTGTAGATATTTAAAGGATATGGTGTAACCTGCTGAACTGTACATAAATAAAGTGAAGGTGGATTGAAAATCACAGCTAATGCTACTTTGATACTTGTGATTTGATACTCTGTCATTTCTGCTATTTCTAAAACTATTTCTTTTGCTCCTGCTGCTACTGTTATTACTACCACCATTAGTGGTAATGCATTTGTATATTGTTTTATTATCTCTGTACATTTGTACTTATAACTTGTAAAGCACTTTGTGAGTTCTCTCTGGGAAAAGTGCTATATAAATAAATTTTACTTTCTTACTTACTTAATTAGTGACAATGCTACTGCTGTATGCACCTGGGTCTCTTTTGCTGCTAAAACAGTTTTCACTTGCCACCACTTGGGGTCACTATGTTTTAACTAATGTGTATTTCAAGCCTGGCAGCAACACAACCATTGTGAAGCCTTGAACAGCGGTTAACCCCGGGTTGTGTCCCTTTGGAGCTAATTAGAAAAATCATCCACGGTCAGTTTTCCATGTCCTCTAATTGCAAATGTTATGACTGTCAGCTGATCAGCTGATCTTAGAGGTGGAATTCATGTCTATCTTATTTGTGGAAATCTCGCCTTTATCTCCTAAATCAAGTTTCCCAATCAAGAGTAACAGTGTGGTGAGGGATTTTTGCCAGGACCAAGAAATAGCGACTGGTTTTGTTTTAAAAACTTAACCACGCGAAGACATCTTGAAATGAGAAAAGCTCCATTATCGTTGATTTATGACTGGTGGAGAAAAAGGAAAATGGCAACTGGATAATTTACCAGTAAATTGGCACAATTTGTGCTATCACCATAATTACCCCTGCTCTCACCACCTTCCTCCTCCACCTCCTCCTCCTCCTCTTCTTCTTCTTCCTCTTCTTCTCATTCATTATCATCATCATCATTATCATCATCTTCTTTTTCTTCTTCTTCTTCTTCTTCTTCTTCTTCCTCCCACTGCTGATGGATCTCTTTTCCATATCTCATCTCCTCTCCCCCTTCAGTGCAACCACAGCAAATCCAGTGAGCGGCATGTGATTGTATGGTCAGCTGATAGCAATGTACAAAAACAATCCAAACAGACACACACACACACACACACACACACACACACACACACACACACACACACACACACACACACACACACAAAACACTGTCTGCAGCATGCAAACACAAACATTTTGTAAGCACAGATGCACACAGGAATGCTTTAATGCAACAAATTAATGTAATGTCAAGCAAAGTTCATGCAAGCAAACACACACACATACACATACACATACACATACACACTGGTTTGCAGTAATCCACATTAGCATTGTTTGGCAGGTGGCTGTTAACTAGACTGGCAGCATAGTGCTGACTGGCAGCCTCGTGTAAAGTCAGATCAGTTAGTTCACACGCAACCAAGCTCACAGTATAAAACCACAGATTCCTGCACAGAGGTAGAACAAGTGTCAGAGCCAAGACACACAAACACACATGCACACCCACACACACAGCAATCTCTCCCACACTGGTGGAAGCTATACAAGAGCATTCACGTCAAACATAAAGGTCAATCACGCACAGTCAATCATCTGTCAGAGCGTACATCAACACAATGCAGAGTACAAAGGATTAATTGCTGCACTAAACCATACAATAAGAATGCAACAGCATACTTGAGTTCTCTGTGCTCCGTCTTCACTGTCATTTACATGATACACACTATACGCATTTGAATACGGGGTGTAAACGGAATGCCTGCTATGCCTACTACAGTAGTTGGCATGTCTGTGGGATATTTTGTCTGTTGGATGACCTGTAAATCAGCATCAGCCATAGAGCTTGGCTGTGCAGATGGATAGACAGGGGCTATAGGAGCCCATAGCACCAAGGTGTTACATATTATCAGCGTAGCAGGTGTGATGTATGGAAAACTTAGACGGTAGTGGCAGTGCAGTGTTAGTCCAGTAGTAGACAAGCCTGTTCTCTTCCTGTCACTCTTAAAGTGTCACTACTGTTGGGTTTGGCAGGAGATACAGCCTACATTTTATACCTGCGGTTACAGTGATGGTTTTCTAGGCTATTAACGCACAAGGCCTCGCTCTGTTCCCACAGATTGTGCATTGTATTGCTATTTGTTGCAGAAATGTTCCTTTTATTGCCTTGTGCCACATGTACTAACCTGTGGGTAGCAGCTTTTGCTTTCAGTCTTTGGCTCTGTGTGTGTGTGTGCGTGGATGAGTGTATGTGCGGGCTCAGTAGTCACACAGCCAGTCGTTTTTATAAGGTGTGCGTCCTCCACCCCTGTTCCCGAAGTGCAGCACACACTGCACCCAATCCAATCCCACCACAGCACACCTCGGCCAGTGCTGCAGCGTCCTTCCAGCTATGACATCCTCTTCTCCGGTATGCTCTGGCCTGGCCTCTGTCTGGAGCTGGAGAGAAAGGGGGAAAGAGATGGAGAAAGTGAGGTGGAGGGAGAGAAGAGGAAAGGCAGAGGGAGAGAAAACAATGAAAGAGTGATAAACCAAACCTCATGTATCCAGTAATCAAACGCAGACGCTCTGAAACTGTAATTGTCCCACTCCAGTCCAGCTATTATTTTCCCTCTGTCTGGAATTTCTTCTCGTATACTCTTGAGTTTAGAGTTTCTTTTTGCTCTCCCCCAAGTCCGTCAGTGTGTGCTCAGCGCCTGATGGATGCAATGAAACAGTGGGCTGTGTTTATCTTGAGTTTTTTATGTGTGATAAAACCATTGATCTTTGGAAGAAACATAGTAGCTGTGGAGGAAACGGTTATCTTATGAAAACATGCCGTCTGGGTTTTGACTTAGAATTATGTACATGCATGCGTGTGTGTGTGTGTGTGTGTGTGTATGTGTGTGTGTGTGTGTGCATTCGTGAGTGTGTGTGACTTTAAAGTGGGCTGATCCTATAAAAACAGAATGAGTCATGGAGTTCTGACAGTTGATCACCCTGTAATGCCTGATGATCCTCCTGGGCGCCTCCCTCCCCTCCACACCACCTCTCTCTCTCTCTCTCTCTCTCTCTCTCTCTCTCTCTCTCTCTCTCTCGTACTCTGCCACACTCTCCCTCCGTCCATCCAGGGGTCAGTGTTAGAGTCTGTAATCAGGTTTAGCGTCACACGGTTCATCACTACAAAGGCCTCATTCAGTTCATCTCTGAGGGACCATTGATTGGCCCTCACAGGGATGAGTATGATGCTCATTCAAGGCACTGACCTGTGAAGAGTGCGTTCACTCTCCCTACCAGCTGATGTTAGTGCCTGGGCCGCCTGTAAATCTGCAGCTCTCTGAACGCCGTGTGTAGATAACTTTCTCCCCGTTTATTCAAGAGTAAATCAAAACGAAATGCGCAGTTTTCATCCATAACAGTAGACAGGGAAGACTGGAGCTGCCACAAGGAAATACTTGTCGTTACCTCACCCATCAGTCTGTCTCTGACTCAGCCGCTCCATTCCTCTCTTCTCATCTTTGACTTTATTTTCCCGAATGGAAGGATTCTCTGCTCAGATAGACAGTTTTTGAAGGATGGTCTGATTTTGAAAGTTTAGGTGTTCAATGTGGCTGCAGACCGTGACTCTCAGTTTCCGTGGCTGGAGTCTCTTATGAATCTCCCACCACTTTCAACTTCAAAAAAAAATCAGACTTCCTTGCTTTTTGACAAAACACAGGGGTCTGATTTTTAAGATCATGTAGGATCAAATTTAAAACTTTGCATAAGAGAGTGTGCGTATGTGTGTGTGTATGTGTGTGTGTGTGTGTGTGTGTGTGAGTAAGAGAGAGAGAGAGAGAGAGAGAGAGAGAGAGAGAGGGAGACAGAGAGACAGAGAGAGAGGGCCTACTGGCATATGTACATGCATGCGTACATGAGTGCCAAATGTGGTGGTGATGACTACTTTTTGGTACTTTTTCCTCTAGGGAAGTAAGAGTAGCAGAGTGTGTTTGTGTGTGTGAGTGTATGTCTGTGTGTGTGTGTGTGTGTGTGTGTGTGTGTATGTGTGCGCATGCGGTATGCCCTTGTGTGTACTATTCTTGACCAACATTTTACAAGGGACCTCAAAGGTTCCTGGGTGGTCTAAACTAATGCACTTGCCACAGGAGATTGGTGTACCTTACCTCACTGTATGTGTGTGTCCATGTGCGTGTGTGCGTTTCTGTGCGCGCGTGTGTGTGTGTGTGTGTATTCACTTTTGGGTGGAATTGCTGGTGCTGCAGATGTAAATCAATATCTCTGACAGAAGCAGCACAGTACGTGTGGGTTTTGTTTAACGGCACTTGCCTATCATCAAACTGTCTCATGCACACACTGTCAGGGAATGTGTGTGTGTGTGTGTGTGTGTGTGTACGTGCGTGTGCTACTGTATAACTAGCTGCCATGAACACTTCGCATTGTGAGGGCAAGTACCCGTCGTGCTCTACTGCTTATAGCCACCTGCGGCGCATTTCTCCTCCAGGCCTTCCCACTTCTTTACTATCTAACCCAGAATGTACTTGACCTGTGTGTCAGTGATTGCTTCAGACAGAATGCAAATCATCCATCATGGCCTTTGTGGCATACTCTGACGCAGGCAGACACACACACACACACACACACACACACGCATGCACAGACTCCACTCCTCCTCCGTGCACATAAATCAAATATCAAACTGCACCTCGAGACAGCCATGACTTCAGGGCACCTAAACTAACCTGCTCTCACACAATCTTCACAGCTAGTTCTCTATTCAAAGATCTGCTGATTGCTAGTAGTAACCTTGTTAAGCAATAAAGCCTATCAGATTCCCATTGATCTTCTGACTGATTAGGTGCATCAGATGTTAATCTTGATATTGTGTCCAACTGAGTTATTTCCTCTGCTCCGTGTGTGTGTGTGAACTTTCTTGGTGAAGCCAGTGCCCTGCAGGAGTGACGGTGATGTGCTCCAAACATCAGCAGCAGCCCTCTCTTGGGACTTTTGTGCGCTTTCTTCGGGTGTTTTTTAAGGTGAACGCACGCATCGGGCAGTTTGTCGGTCTGCCTTTTGGGTGAACCAAAGGCGTGTTTTATGAGCTGCACGTACAGTGTGAGTGTTTGATGGTATGTGTGAAGAGTTCACAGAATGTGTGGATTTAGTTCGGTATGTGAATGTGTGTGTGTTTTTACGGGGGTCCGGTGCAGACGGAGCGTTTTGAAGGGGGCCAGACAGCTGCCTTTTACTGCCCCAGGGGGTAATAAACAGGGAGGGAGGGGTAGTTATTTACCCCTTTTATTAGGGCAGGAGGCAGAGGAGGGGACTTTATTGGGGTCACACTGTAACTACACACAGCTGCAGGGTGAGGAGAGAGAGAGAGAGAGAGAAGAGATAATGTCGAGGGAGCAGTTTTAGTATCCCTAAATTCCTCTGTCAGGTACCCCTCTATCTAGTTATTACTTGTTGTATCTCTGTGCTGTGTATGTGTGCGTGTGTCTGCATACCTTTGTCGTTCCTATACATGCATGGGTGTGTGTGAACCACAGGTCACCCATCTCTCTCCCCCAGTCCTTTTTCCATTTCCAGGTCCCTTAACAGCCCACTCCTTGTTAAGCACATCTGCTGTCAATCAACTGTACCCTGTAATCCAGCTGGCATTTCCTGCCTTTGGTGACACGCCCACTGACCCCAACTCTCTGGACATTTGCTGATTGGTCAGGCAGCCAGTGTCCGAAGCTAAAAAAAAAACAAAAAAAAAACTCCCAAGTTCACCTTCACTTCGCTCATCATCCTCTATGGTTACCTTAGCAACGGATGTTCTCCAAACGAGGCTGGGATGTTCCAAGTCTGGCCGCGTTTTAAAGGCCTTCCAGAGAAATATACGCAATCGCTGGGTGAAAAATGGAAATGAAATGTCGAGGGCAGAATCTTAAGCCATCATTTCCACAGGCCAACTCGCTGCTTCTGGCTTCACATGCCAGGGAAAGTTACAGGATGAGCAGATGCATATGAAATTGGAGATAAACGCGCACAGAGGGAGGAAAAATTGAAGTGGAAAGTCTTGCAGCAGAGAAATATAGCGAGAGAGGAATGAGAGGAAGAATGAGGGTATGTAGCAGCAAGATGATTGACAGAGAGAGAGAGAGAGAGAGAAAGGGGGGAGGGATGGGAAGACAGAAAAATGGAGACAGAGAGGGAGACTCGAAAGGGTGGAGGGTACAGACAAGTTATTCTAGTTGCAGACAGCTGACAGAAAGCCTAAAATAAGATGGAGCCGTCTAATGTCTGCATATTCCACAGCTACACTCACAAACCATAAAATGTATGCGCTATTAAGTGTTGTTTTATTTTTATGTTTCTGAGGGGTCTAAATGTGTGTGTGTGTGTGTGTGTGTGTGCGAGCAAAGAGCCAACATCAAGCTGAGTCATCATTGTGCTTTATTGTCTTCCCATACAAAGTGTTGTTTTCTATGATCACATTTCATATAAAAGAGACACAAAATAAAAACCTTAGCAGTACTGTATCAGGCTGTAGTGTAGTAATAAATACAAAACTTTGTCAAGAAGATAGAAAATGGGGGAAATTGTGGGGGAGTTGGGGTGGGGGGCTAAAGAAACAGAGAGCAGGGACACATCAAAACTGACCTGGACGTGGAAGAGCTCACAGATTGGTTTACACATCTACAAATATAGTCACATATTGACAAGTACGCACACATGCACACACACACACACACACACACACACACACACCTCCTCCTCCTCCTCTACAGCACACACAATGTCGATTGCATGAACCATAGCCTAGACGGCCACCTGTACAACACAACACACACTTTTATGTTTACAATCCTAGGGAGTCACGTTCGGTGGACTTGGAAAGACAGACTGATAACTCAGCGACTAAGAGCAAGATGTAGACATATGACATACTAGATCTGATGCCTGGACTAATTATATAGTGAAGCTAACAGAGATACTGGGGCAGACTCTAGACTCTATGGACTGCTATCACCCGGCACTGCCTTGACAAGTTACTGACATTAAGTGGTGGTGGCGGGCAGAGGGAGAGGGGGGCGGAGGGACGAAAAAAGTGAGAAGTGCTCATGTTCATTCTCGTATGTAGACTCTGGTGCATATCACGTCATCCGCACTCATGGTCTGAAAAGAGAGGAGAAGACAGATATTTAATATGGATACACATGTGTACCTTGCCAAAAAGTACGGATTAGGTATTGTGTGGAATGAAGCAGAAGAAGAGGCCCTCACATTTTCATTCTGTGTCAGCCTCCAGGTTATTTTTAATCAATGACTCCAGCAATGAAGACCAATTTAAGCCTCCAGCGCTGATACTTTTTTTAAAGTGCACCCGACTACACTCGCTGCTGGCTACTAAGCAGCTCCATGCTGAAGCAGTTGCAAGTTTTTGGTGCCTAGATCAACAGATTTTTAGTCCGCCCTAAATCCCCTTTTTCTCTTCTCTCTTCTCTCTGGACCACTTAGGTTCAGTCTCTTGAGATCACCAGAAGAGACGGCTCTCCCACTCAGAGTCTCCTCTCCCCCAGTTCCTCCTGTTTTCCAGCCTCCAGTCGACATCAGCCAATCATTGTACTCCTTGACCCCTCCATTCTAAACCCTTTTCCTTCCCTCATCCCTTTAACTTTCTCACTCCATCCTTTCATCCCCTAATCCTTAATTCTCATCCCTTCATCCCTCGAACCTTCATACCTTCATCTCTTGACCCTCATCCCCTCAGCCTTTGAGCATTATCCCCATCCCTACATTCCCTCATCCTTCTCCTCAGCACATCATCTCAAATCTCGTACAATAAAGTATTTTGAAACTGTATCCTACTGGCATGGTCTTTTGTTAGTGAAATGCCAGTGGTTTTTACTGTCTTGTCAATTCACAAATGAATAAATAGGGACTCTGCAGGATTGTCGGGTATGTGAGTGTCATCTCTGGTTGAACTAGTTTTGTGATATCAGGTGCTTTGGCAAACCCTTTTACAACCTTCAAAATACCACTGAAATCTTCTTTATTATTTATACTTGTCTCTCTGCTGTTTGTGGAATGCAGATTAATCACTCACTTGCATGACTTTGAGCTTGTGTCGGCACTTGGTAGGATGCCTCTCTGCATTCTGACTTTGTGAATTAAACAAGAAAAAAGGAGCCATTAGTATGTGACTTTTACCAGGATTAGCTCGCCGTCATTGGTTATCTCACGGGTCCAGGAGGTCTTAGGCCCCTCCCCTTTCTGCAGGGTCTGCTCACAGCTGATCTTGCTATCTGTCTCCCAACGTGGAAAACTCTGAAGGGAAAGAGAGAGAGGGGAAGGGATTGGGATAAAGGATAAAGGATAAAGGGAAAGGCTACAATTAGTAACATGCACAGTGCTGGTTAAGGGACCAAATAGACAGATGGGTGGATGAATGGGTGTTTGGGACTTGTGCTGTCTAGTGGGACAGAGGGATAATGAGGGAGTGGCTACTGGACGGAGAGAGCAGAAATGGGAATGATCCAGGAGGGGAATCACTGGGAGGTGATAACGTGTGATGTGCTCAGCATTAGTAGAGCAAAGCCCTGGCCGGTTGCATGTGTTTGCTTTGGAGACGACCAAACAGAGGCCATCTATGGGAAAATGGGGAGAGCAACAGGAGGAGAAAGGGAGGGATGCAGGGTGAGGGAGGGCAAGAAGGGGGGTGGGGGGCGGGGGGGTGCAGAGGGAAGTAGGGAGGATGAAAGAGGTCGTAAAGTGTGTGTGGGAGTGGAGCGTAGTCTGATAGGCCCTGAGAGACCATGGGAGGGGTAAAGATATGCTATCAGTCTAAATATGATGAAATGCCAAATTAAATAGATTGATGTAATGTGGACAGCCCACTATATATAATCCCATTCCCACTGTGTGTGTGTATGCGTGCACGTGTGTGCATGTAGTGAGAGAGGAAGAAAGACAACAATCAAGAGTATGTACATGTGCACGTATGCATGTGTGCATGTGTGCATGTGTACCGTGCAGGGGCGTCCGTCCACCGTGGCCTCGTTGAATTCCTGTCCCACAGTAAAAGTAACATGGGTGGTTCTGACCGAGGTCGAGGTCTTGATGGACAGAGTCTCTCCGTCCTGAGTGATCTCCACCGACGGCTTAGAAGCCGCTGCCACTGCGATCTTACGGAGCATCATGTTCACACCTGAAACACAGGCACACGCGCACGATAATAAGACACTTATAAAACTAGAAAAAAAAACATGCAAGGAGAAATCAAGGGTCATGAAAAGGACACCATGCACAAAAAAACAGGTAAACACAAAATATTGCGGTCAAATGAACTTTGATAGATTATACACACCTACACTGGGTAAGTCACGAACTCACTTAATGAAGACAGATCACTTTTGTTGTAAACTGCTGTTGGTTTATATGATATGGCCCAGAGGAGTGAGGCAAACCAAACCTGTTTTAACCAAATCGTGCGAAACCACAGGCTTTAGGCCCTGTGTGTGTGTGTGTGTGTGTGTGTGTGTGTGTGTGTGAGGCCTGGCAGTGTTCCTAGATGTGTGTGCTGGTGTAGCGTGGTGTTGCAGCTTGTACTCAGTGTGTCTGTGCACAGTCAGGGTAAAAGGAGCAATCTAGCTATGCATCGCTCTGTCCAATAATGATGACAGAGGAAACAATGAGGTCATGTGTCAAAGCTTGCCCAGCACATCTGCACTCTCCCCAGACTTCATCACTGCACGCGCACACACATACACACACACACACACACACACCAATATGAAGGTTTATACTTTTTCAATATAATCACCAGCACCCTCATCATCATAATTTGCAAAAAAGTCACATCTGTTTTGGTGAGAATATATTTGGCTGACTCCCTAAACCTCTCCCAAACACAGACACACACACACACACACACACACACACACACACACACACACACACACACATTCATATGCTAATGTTAAGCTTGCCTAATGACAATACAATATATTGCAGCCCCTGGACAAGAGACACACCATTAAACAATATTTTGACCACTGGGTGAGTGAGGGAGGAAAACAGTGACACCAGGAGCAGAGTGCAAAGGGGGGAAGTTATTAGATTTGCCCCTGGGGACAAAGTAATGTGTTACACCTTCCTGGCAGGAAGCAGAGTGAGAGAGGGAGGAGGAGGGAGGGTGACAGAAAGAGGGAGAAAGTGAGTAGGAGGAGGTTGGAACAAATGGAAGGAAAAGAGATGGAGACAAAAAGGTTAACAGACTGTGTTAGAGAGCAGAGGACAGGGACCTGAATCTTTATTAAATAAAGTCATGATATATATCAAAGTAAGCAGCATCAAACCACTGATGATGAAGCAATGTTATATTAAGATAGGGTCTTTTCAGGTGTAAAGTAATATAAATGAAGAGGCAGTTAATTTTATACGTAAACATTTAGGGTGATCCCCCTCCTACCAGCCACTACAATTATGTACCTATATCCTGTGAGTGTTAGCAGGCAGAGTGAAGAGTAAAGGATAGGAGCAAAGGCCATGGTAGAAAATCAGAGAGGAGAAAGAGAAGTCAAAAAAATGATACCTGAAAAAGACTTTGGGAAAAATGATGACACAGTGGGAGAAAAGGGGGTAGGGGATTGGGTTGGGGGGGGTGAAGTAGAGAGATGAGGGGTCAGTGTGTGTGTGGTGTGTGAGGGCCTCTGTCTGCCTAAGTGTGAGGGGAAGTGTGTGTATGTAGCTGCGCGTCGTTGAGTGTGTGTGTGTGTGTGTGTGTGTGTGTGTGTGTGTGTCTGCTGTCGAGTTGGATTTCACACTTCTCACCTCTCACACATTCCCACCTGTCACCAAGGGTAAATATATACACACCAAGAAATGCACAGTCACATACAGCATGCAGCGGGATATCCACGCTACACACACACTGCACACACAGCAAGGTATGTGCACTGTCATTCTCCCACAGCATGGAGATCAATTCTGAGCTGTATAGAGTGAAACTCAAGGGAAAAGCATTTTCCTTTTAGAAGAAGATTTCCTTTATTTTAAGACATAAGCAACCGTTACTGTCACATTCATTTAGTTTTTTTTTTTAACCTTTTATACTTTCAATAATATTTTCAGTAATATTTTCAATAATATTTTCCACTTTTTTTCTGCATTGATTTGTGCTACTTCTGTTAAAATCATCATGATTTTGAAGCACTTTGCAACTTTGTGTTGAAACATATTATTTAAAAAAAAAATTATTATTGTTTTATTACTTGTTTGTAAAAAAAAAAATGTGACAAATTGATTTTTAATTCGTTATTCTGGGGCACAAAAGACACCCTTGTGTTTGTCATAATGAGATGAAGTGTCTCAAGTGGCTGTTCCAGTTGTTATGCAGAAAATGTACAGATGTTTGTGTGACACTGCAGTGTTTGAGAGTAAAATGCCTGAATTCATGCGCAGACCTGGCCACACACACACACACACACACACACACACACACACACACACACACACACACACACACACACAGTCAGGGTCAGGGTTACAGGTCAAAGAGCAAAGGGCAGAGGAAGCATTTGGGACAAGGGGAGACAAGGGTGCAGGGGAGGAGAGCAGCAGGAGAGTGAGTGAGTGAAGGAGTAGAGGATGCTGGGATGGAGGAGGGTGGGTGGTTCTGGAGAGAGGGCCAGGTTGGAGGGGTGGGGTGAGGGTGGGGGTGGGGGTGGGGTGCTGACAGGCTGGGTCCAGCTGCGCTTTGCCCCCTAATGAAACCAAGGATCATGGGCCATTCTTCTCTGTCAGTCACGGCGATACAGAAGCACATTATAAAAAACCATGTGGGTCGGTGATACTTGTCTGTATGCGTGTGTGTGTGTGTGTGTGTGTGTGTGTGTGTGTGTGTGTGTGTGTGTGTGTGTGTGAGTGTGTGTGTGTTATCGCTTGGTTGGATTTAACTTGCATTCTTTACATACAGTTCCTGTTCAGTGGCACTGTTCTACCCCCCCCCCCCCCCCCCCCCCCCCCCCCCCCCTCTCTCTCTCTATCTATCTATCTATCTATCTATCTATCTAGCCGTTTCACTCTTGTTTAAAATTGATATGCACACATGAATGCAGTTACATGTACATGCAATTCTGTCTCCCTTCATGGTGCTCTGTTCCACTTCATCATATATCCCTCATCCCCTTTGCTGTACCTCTCTGCAATCTACCCTCTCTCTCTCTCTCTCTCTCTCTCTCACACACACACACACACACACACACACACACACACACACATTCACTTATTAACAAGAGAAAGACAAAGAGATAGATAAAGTGAGATAAAACGCTAATTGGTGCGTCAGTCAAACGGGAAAAGTGGAATGCGCGCGCGCTCCCGCGGAACAATGATGACGAGCCACGGGGACTCCAGTTATTCCAGCCGCCAATAGAACAATACTGGCATTTATATCTATTGTGCTAGACTAGGCACGCTCTACAGTACAGACAGAGAGAGAGGGAGGGAGGGAGAGAGAGAGAGAGAGAGAGAGAGAGAGAGAGAGAGGTCATACATCTCTCTGTGCTGATATACATGAATTCCAGGTGCGCAGTGGCAGTGCATCTAGTGATAATTGGCTACTAACGACAGACGGCTCTCCCTCTACACACACACACGCACACACACACACACACACACACACACACACACACACACGCACGCACGCACGCACGCACGCACGCACGTACGCACGCACGCACACGCATCCTGACGCATGACTAAACCAGATGAACAGGCGTTGTCTTTATGGTGCAGACAGTTGTGTGTTTTATCTGGAGAGAAAACGGTGTGAAACTGTGTAGAGAGTTTTTTGTCCCAATTTCTGACTGTCACCCCAGATAATGGTCCAACTGTCCTGCACTGTATCACATCATAACCCCCCTCCCTTCCTTCACCACACACACACACACACACACACACACACACACACACACACAATCTCAGTCTGGGACACAGACAGATGTGCCGCCGTTTGTCTCTATTGTGTTAGGACGAGAGGCCAACGGGGGAGAGATGGGGAGAGCGGGGTGAGGTTGGCTGGGGGCCAGGCACTGAGTTTTGGGTTCTGCAGAATGACAAAGACCCCCCACTCATGCGGTACAGAGGGTGAACCTCGCTGATGCACGAACACAGAGGAAGATCTGACCTATAATATGCCGAGAAAGCTATATCCTACAGTTTGGGCTGACACATCTGATCTGTGTCGTTACGCTGAGAGAAAAAAAGCTTTAGAGATCCACTCTTGCGCGTAAAATCAATCAATCAACCATAGCACATTAAGCATCGGAGAGGTTTTCATAATCGTTTTGGTCAACTCCCATCACTTACCCAACGCTTTCAAGAGTTCCTCGAAGTTTTCAGAGCTCTTCATCGTCCAGGTGCCAGAGAAGTCGGGGATTTTGCGCTCCATAGCTACTGCAGGTAGTTTGCGGCTGGATGTAGGTGAGCTGTCAGGCGTTGTACTCTCCAAGTCTGTGTGGTTCGGCTCCGTGTCCTTCTGTCCTTGTGTGTTTGTGCACCAGGAACTTTCCTGTCTGAAACGTGCTTAGCTTTGATTTAGGTGTGTATGCGCGCCGGGAGAGAGGTTTGCCTCTCCCTGTCCAGTTACTTCTGCCCCCTTATTGGGATGACTGGCCGACTGTCTGAACTGTCAGTGCTCTGACCCAAACCAGCGCCTTGTCTCGTTCTCTCTCCCGCTGCCTCTCTGAGTGATCCTCACCTCGCCTGTGTGCCGGCGCGCGTTATTAGAGGTTGCGCTACGAATGAATGGCAAGGACGGCAAAGTTACTTAGTTAGTGCAGGGATGCAAACGCCCCTTTCCATAGGGCCACACCCCTTAGGCCACCAGATTAAAGGCAAATGCCCCACAGAGCTTCATCCTGACCACGCCCCGAGACAGCATGTGCGCTTTGGAACCGCACAGCAAGCGTTTGGAGACGCCTCTGAGCCAGTGCGCACCTTGGATGAGTCAAATCAAGTGACCGCGCCCTGGCCATGCGCGCACAGGAGAAAGCCTCGTATGCTTGATGTAAATTCATTCAATTATTATTATGTGTTTTACTACTTGTGATGTTGTCAGTAATGTGTGGTCGACGGTTGTTTGCTGAATAACTTGAATGTGGTGAACTTTATTAGTGCAAAATGAGGTGCATGCCAGCCAGCCCAGAGTGTTGACAGAACATGTCGTCTTGGCAGGGCGGTGAGAAGGAAGAACCAGTCAACTGCCTGACTGAATCAATGGTTATCTGGAGAGAGGGAGAGAGAGGGAGGCCAAGTTCACCCCCAGTCTCCTGTGCGCCACGGCGTTGTGTCATAAAAATAAAAGCAGGGGTAATGGGATACAGCTTCTGGCCTCCACCGGTGGGCTCCATTTAACGGGGCCTGCGTCAGAGGAAAAAACATCCTGAGCCGATGAGGGAGGGAAAAAAGGAGAGAGGGAGATTAAAATAAGAGGCAATGAACGGTCCAGACCGGCTAATGCTCGTCATCTACTGCCTTTGACCCCCCCACCCTCACCCACCAACCCAACCGCACACACACACACACACACACACACACACACACACACACACACACACACACACACACACACACACACACACACACACACACCCCTGCTACTCAAACGGACAGACGGAAGAAAGGGGAGAGGGCGGAGAGGAGAAACCATGGGGGCATTTGGCACAGCGCGTCAGACGGGGCAGTGGGGCAGGGTCAGGGGCCCGCGGGGTCGGAGGTAGTCCCATAAAGGACACACGCGCGCCCGCGCACACACATACACACAGACACACACTCGAACTGTATGCGCGCACATGCACACAAGCACGCACACACCGATGATGGATGGCAAAGGGACAAAGCCGACGTTAACTATTGACTCTTGATGGATGATCCCATCCGCTACACTGCACGGCGAATTAGCGCGAGGTAACCGGGGCGACTTTGGGAGGAAGAAGGAAGAAGGAGGAGGACAAGGGGAGGGGAAGAGAAGTGCCTCCAGTAAACCATATACTTTACATGTAGTCTATAGGCACTTGGATCCCAGATTACACCTTCTGACTGTCAGATTTAAAACAAAAACATAAAGACTAACTTGACATGATATTGTGATCTGATCTGATATTAGTTGCTAGTGACAAGATAATATTAAGGGTTTTACACCCAGGCCCTAACCCTAACCCATATAGTTTGCTTTTATGTGAACATAGCTAGATGACTGATTTCTTCATTTAACCCACACACTCAAGTATGCACACACACATGCATGCACACACGCACGCATATGCAAAGGCACTGAGGCACACTGCCTGCTGGCCACACACACACATCATGCAGCAATAGCAACATGTCTTCACAAGTTCTTCCCGGTCCAGAGGTGAGCCATTAGCCAGCCATATCAGGGCTGTAATTTCCCCTTACATCTCCTCTTTTTCCTCCTCTCCCTCCCTCACTCACACTCTGGACTTATCAACTCTTGAAGGACAAGCTGATGATCGGTTGTGAAATTTGCCTAACCATAAGAGAAAATTACAAAAGCGCTATGATTGACAGCATTTGTATAATGCAAAAGGCAAGGAGGGCCCACATGTAAGCCGCAGTTTCCATATAAGCTTTCTGCTGCTATGGTGGTCTGTTAAACATGGCGTGCTGAACAAGAGGGCATTGATCATGCACCCTGTTGGAAAGTGACTGATGCACGCACAAAGGTTACAATGGAGAACTGTCCAGCTTTGAGAAAATTCATCTTCGGCCTCGCTGCAGGCCATTAGCATATCACCCTGACATAACAACAAAAGTATCAAAGGCCACTGAATCAAATAGGCAGGCATGCAATCTACCACAGTGACAGCTTCACCCCTTTCGCTGTGCGTGCTGTGCGGGAGGGGGCTTGATAAAGAGTTCTAAATGTGTGTGATGCTGCATGTCAGCACGTGATGACAAAGCACCGCACAGCATTCATAGGCAGTCAACCATGCACTGTTCCTCTCAACCTCTCTCTCATTCCTTCTCTCCATACCCCCTCTCCTTTTCTGCCTCTCCTTTACCTCAAGCAACCCTCCCTTCTGCTCCGGCTATCAAGCTTTTGTTCTTTTGTGCTGGTGTGACACATTCCTCAAGCATGTTGAAGAGAGGGAGAAGAGGAAAATGGAAGAAAAGAGGATAAAAAGGAGAAGGGGGGGTGGTTACTGAGAAAGTTAGAGACCAGGTCATTTTTTACCTCATTGTTCTGGAGAAAAGGATAGGGAGAGTGAGTCAGCAGAGAGAGAGAGAGTGCATGAGATCAAAGACAAATAGATGGTGACAGAGATGGAAAGGTAGAGAAAGAGAAGAGGGAGAAGGAAGGTGATGACAGATAGGTAAATAAAGACTCCTCTGTCTTCGGATGTGTAAAGAAGTATTACTTTGCTCCTCCACTGCCAACTTGTCATCACCCCTGTTCCTTTCAAACCGTTACTGTTCACGTATACTGTTCGCTCCTTTTGTTCTGCCATCTTCCTCATGCCTCTTTCTTTCTCTCTTCTCACCTATGCCAAGAACATTGTTGGTAACTGATATCCTTAGCCTGCCAGTGCTAAGATCCACAGGATCCTCCACGTGCCAGAACACACAATCACAGTAAAATGACTCTTGTGACTTGTTTACAGTGATGTTGCCAGTCTGGGTTCACAGCATAAAGCACACCCAGTGACGCCCGAAACAATAAGAAGAGAATAAGAGCAGCAATAACAATGCCATTACCCTCTATCTGCCTTCATAAGTCTTAATAATGTATCTTCTATATCCGTTTGTCTCATTCTTCTTCTTTCTCTGTATCACCACAATTTAAACAACCATTTAATGATAGTCTAGCACAAAGACACAACAAAGACATCCTTTTGAAGTGGTAACTAAACGGGAAGAGAATTTCAGTAGCAAGAGAAAGTTATTGGTTGTAATTATAAAGGGTGTTATTGTTTCTCTCTCTCTCTCTCTCTCTCTCTCTCTCTCTCTCTCTCTCTCTCTCTCTCTCTCTCTCTCTCTCTCTCTCTGTCCGGGTCACAGGCCCTCTGGCCTATTCAAATCAGTTTGAGCCTTGTGTCAACACTCTCACCGGGGTGAACTGTACCATATCTCTGCTCTCACTTCCTCTTTTACTGCATATTGTTTCCTATTTCCCCCTCCCTCATTCAAATGACACAGATTTGAACCCCAGGCACAGAACATCCAGATTGTCCACAGGCTATTTATTCGGTGTTTCCAAACAGAACTTTTCACATTCATTTTGCATTCATTATTTTTGAAAAAGAGCAGCTTGCCCTCACTTGTGGGTGTGTAATGTGTGTGTGTGTGTGTGTGTGTGTGTGTGTGTGCGTGTGTGATCAGCCTGTTGTAAAGTCACACTTCTGTGGCATTCCTCACTTTATCATTCAGATGACCTCCAATAAAACCACTCAACCCTGTAACCTTGGCAACCCCAGATGTGAACTTGACCCTGACCTTTCCTACTAGCAACCTCTGGAAGTGATTATCATTGGCCTTTACCCTCTCAGGAAGCCACTGGACAATATGCACACACATACACACACACACACACACACACAACACACACCACATGCATGAAGATTGCAAGCAAAAGGAATGTCAAAAATAGCCACAGCACCACATCCAAGCACCATCAGTGCAATCAGCTCACCACAACTTATGATGGAGGTGGAGGTAAGAGCGGAATTATAATTCAAAACATGAATAAACTGTGCAAAAAATGTTTACATGTACAACCAGCTATTGTTAGAAATTTAGACAACCGTCATGATTACGTCAGAATGCCACCAATCAAGAGAAAAGGCATTTCTAAAGCAGTATTAAAGAAGAGATACTGAGAGGTTACAAGTGCAAGCCAGCTGAGCGCACGCAGCAGATAGATGTGGTTTGCAGGTTGTTGGTCAGTTGTTCTACAGACAGGAGATTAAGGTTAGTAGAGACAGACAATGGAAGGGGTACAGGCAGACAAACAGTGCTGGCAGTTAGCACAGCGAAACTAGCAAGCAAGGCAGGACAGGTAAATAGAGACGCAGGATAAGTCAAGCAAAAAACATGCAGGTACCAGTGTGAGTAAGTGAAGCAAACATAAAGACAAGTAAATGAACTACAAACACATCATTCAACTGAGCAGCAAAGAAACAGCCCATTTTCAATGACAGTAAAAATCAAGTATCACAAGCTCCCCATAAATATTTATAAAATGAAGGACCTTGTAATCTCCAGCCAAGAGAAGATCATGTGTTTGATCCTGTCTGTGTGTGTGTCTTAGTGCATGTGTGTCCACGACTAATCTCGGAAACTACTGGGTCTATCAGCCTAAAATTTTCTTGGTGTCCTTTTGTGTTCTCTCTGATCACACTTGGACACGTGTTTTGCGTTTTAGGGGTGAGTTCACACACTGCTGACAATAAAGCCAGCAAAAAACAGAGCAGACACACAGAAAAAAAAACAGTGTCAGAGCAGGGGGTTAAAATAGGTTACATTACCTGATGCATCACAACTGTAAAAAATGACGATAAAACAACCATCGCTATTTCATATGAGAAAGCAAGCCATTTGCCCTAAAGTGAGAGAGAGACACGAGTTAAAAACCAAAATGTTGGTACCAATTGGTATCATTTTTGTTGTCTTAGTAGTGGGTGAGATTTCCAACCTATTTGCAAAGTTTGGTGACTTTTGCTCTAATGGTTTCAAAGATCCAGATACTTTTAGCAGAGGAGCAATAACAACAGGGTTCCAACACTTTGTGCTTGACCACTAATAAAGTCTATTTTTTTTTTTTACTCAATACTTTTTAGTCATCGCAATCATTTTTTTTTTTTTACACTGTAATGTTTACAGTGTTTTGAATGAAACTTTTTCCATCTGACCGGATCTCTGCCTCCTCCCAGACTATTAAGACAACTGTAATCAGCTAGAATTAGCAGCTGTCCTGTCTTAATCAACGTAATGATGTAACAATTAATGTAATAATGCAAGGTTTCATGTGTGGTCAACGGGAGCACATCATCTCCTTATTTGCCACTGGGAGTTTGGCTGGCAAATCAGGGGACTGTAGTCAAACCCAGTTCCTCCACTGGCTAAAGATGACACCACTGAGATACTGTGATGTGTGTCTTTATGATAATGAACGTGTTTAAGTAGCAAAACTGAAACATCGATGTGCGCATACACAGCAGAATAAAACACCTAGTATTGACATGAACATATACAAAAGCATGTACAAAACGCTTTACATATAAAAGCATTTGCAATGTTGAGGAGTCTTTTCGGCCGGCATACTTTTTGGTTGCTGGCATGCTGACCCACCATGTGGGTTTGATTAGAGGAGAGGAGATGGCAGAGTTTAACTATGTACAGGGAAATGAGCGAGCTGAGGGAGGCAGAGAGTGATGCAGGGCGAGTAACAGAGAGAGAGAAAGATAAGGGAGCAGAGGAACTGAAAAAGAATTGAGAGAGGGAAGACGGAAAATCTGTCACATAGTGTCTGAGCTAAAGATGGTGACTGGACAACTACAGTGTGTGTTTGTGTGTGTGTGTGTGTGTGTGTGTCTGTCAGCGTGTGCAAATGTGCATGTCTCTTGTTGCCAAAGTACCATTTTTCAGTGAATTGCAAACTGTAAAAAAATGTTCCTTCTTCAGGGCTTCTTGAGAAGGACGAAGCCACCTCATTGTGAATGCCATAAAAGTGAATGTTTATGTGTGCATGTGCTCTTGCTTGCCCCCACATGAATGTGTGGGGGAATGTGTGTGTGTGTGTGTGTGTGTGAGTGTGTGTTGAAATCTTGCTCTACCAGACATTTGTTTCTTGTTTATTTTCCCTCTCGGGGTAAAATCTTATCTTACAGGAATTAAACCGAGACAGTCAGAGAAGAAAAGAGCCTGTTGCATGGAAAATCCCACCCACAGAAACCGCATAACCTCACACCAGCATCTTCGTATTAGGACAAAAAAGTATTAATACACCATCGAGCACAAAGCGACCGTGCATGTGTGTGTATGTGTACCTGTGTGTGAGACACTAAACTTCCAGATGCGTGGGCAGTTGGGCCCAGACGCCTGTATTACTCACACTCTATTCCTTTTACTGCCCCCCCCCAAACATCCCCCTTCCCTCCCCCTAAGTCTTTGTGGTTCTAATTATCACGCTCATTTATTATGAGTCGGTCCGGACAGAGGGAGAACTGAGAGAGGGATGGGGGGTAGGCTATGTTTGGGAAAGAGGAAGGAGAAGTGATGCACTAACTGAAGAAGAAAGCCATGTCTTTCTGCATCCAGGACAAGCTAATCTTGAATCAGAGCCGACTTTGTGCTATGTTCATATTCATCAGAACTGCAAGGCTCCCTTCCTGCCGCTCTGCCAGTTTGTCCACCGAGACGCTGCCACCTACAGTTT
Organism: Myripristis murdjan; assembly: GCF_902150065.1. Classification (NCBI taxonomy): domain Eukaryota; kingdom Metazoa; phylum Chordata; class Actinopteri; order Holocentriformes; family Holocentridae; genus Myripristis; species Myripristis murdjan. The sequence goes on from NC_043995.1 coordinate 19,870,805, forward strand.
AACGACCTGACGGGCCTCTTCTGAACGGCTGCGTGAACGACAGCATTGTAAAACAGCATTGTGCGGGTTGGAGTATGCTGAATCGCTTTACACTCGCCAATGAGGCAATGACAATGAGACGGAGGACAGGACTGAGGAGATGGGGGGGTTTCGGGGGGGTGCAAAAGGTGGAGGCTCTCAGGAGAAAAGAGGCAGAAGACAGGGAGGTGAAGCAGAGTGAGCCAAAGAGGACAGCAGACGAAGGCAAACTGAGAAGAAAAACAAGCGCTGTTTCTCATGCTCTCATCTTATTTTACATGTTTTTCCCTCTTCCCTCTTTCACTTTTTTTTTCCTGAAATCTGAAAGTTCAATAAAAGCGCAGGTCGGTTTTTATCACACTGCCCTGCACCCCTCCTTCTCTTTGCATCCTATTGCTCTGCCCCTCCACCCTTCCATTGCTTTTCACTCTGCACTCATTCTTTTATTCTTCTCATAGCCTTTCCTCTTTGCCCTTAGTCAACGATGTTGTTAGCTTTTGCTTTTCCCTGAACCATGGCTGGTTGTGCCAGAGTGTGTGTGTGTGTGTGTACCATGTATTACCAATGTTATGGGAACGTAAATCTCTTTACACAGTCATGTTGTGTGAAGTTGCCTCCCATATGGGGACAAAAAGCTAAAGTCCCCTTATCAAAAATTATTGTTTTCAGGTTGAAGACTTGATTTAAAGGTATGCTAACTTTAGGGTTAGGGTTAGGGTTAGGCCTGTCGTGGTTTATTGTTAGGGTTAGGCTAATTCTCCAGGAAAGGAATGGAAGTTAATGTAATGTCCTCTGAAGTTATGGAAACATGACTATGTGTGTGTGTGTGTGTGTGTGTGTGTGTACACATGTGTGAAAGTGTTTGTGTTTGTGTGTGTGTGTGTGTGTGTGTGTGTGTGTGTGCGCGCATGCGTGCGTGCGTGTGTGTGTGTGTATGTGTGTATGTGTGTGTGTGTGTGTGTGTGTGTGTGTGTTTGTGTGTGTTGCCCCATGATGTCATGGATTTGGAATGGCCATAGTTAACTTCAGCCTGCTTTAAAACCTCATGGGAGGTCAGGCTATGGTCCATGTTATGTGACCAAGTGTGTGTGTGTGTGTGTGTCCTAGCATGCTTGCCTGTAGTATTACCAGACTGAATGGTGTGAATAACGTTCAAATGCAAAGTTTGTGTTATCACAGTATAATCATGTGTAACATTGTTTTGGATTTGCTTGCATAGCAAAGCATGTTATTCCCTTGTGCTTCCAGGCAGAAAACAGAAAGATAACATAAACTTTGAGTGGGTCCTGTGATTTCTTCATGAGCATGTGATACTGCCAGGGGCCTGTGGGAAAAGGATGTAAGTGGACAAAGAGTCAGACGAAATGAGAGATTAAGAAAAAGAATCAGAAAGCTGAATTATGAAATACAAAACATTCACATTCCTCTGATTCTGCAGCAGAGTCACAAGGAAGAGAATGATCGAGGTTAACAACTGGGTAAAGGAAAAGATGGAAAATGAGGGATGGAAAATGAAGCACTGTAGCAGAGTAAAAAAATGTGACATTCAGGATTATGTTCCTTTCCAAGTAGCTGATTCCTAAGTGCATCTTCCACCTCAGACACACATTCAGTAACCCACTCTGCTGTGTGCCAAACACCAGTTCGACAAACTCCAGGAATCAAAATAAAGTCACGATCTTCTTTGCTCATAAAAATCAGACATAGTCAAATTTTAAAAGAACTTAAGGTGAACAGCACTTTCTTTGCACTGATAATGCAAACATCCCACAACCTCCCCCAAAAAAGTTACCTGCCTAGCAAAAATTACATCTTAGGTAGACTCCATGCTCCATGCTACACCCAATTGATATTAAGAGCTTTCAAAACTTAAATCTAAATTAAATCTTAAAGCTATTTACACTGGGGGTTTCCCCTCGATATGCATTCTTGGCGGTTTGTTTTTGCTAAATAGTGAGGATGGAGGATTGATAGACTGAAGATCCTGTGAGCTTAGTTGCATCAGATGGTAATGGTCATAGTGAATATACATGAACAACACGTGCAAACAACGCTGCAGTCAAGCACAGAGTGGGTTGAATCAGTTGGGACACGTAACACCAGTGTTTCTAAATTGACTGGATAAAGATGCACAAACTCTGAGGATACAGTTCATGTTCTTACATTCTTAACAAGTTGGTTCTGTCCAAACTGACATGGGAGGAATGGTGCCCACAAACTCGGATCTGAAAATTCACAGTTTGTCACACTTGGCCAGTCACACAGAACGATCCATAACACAGAGCAGGTACTGCTGGAGCCCTGCTGCCCCCTAGAGGCCTCTGTGGGATGTTTCCAAACCTGGATATGGTGGCTCAGGCAGGGAGCATGGCATTAAAAAGCTTAACATCAGTGGAAAAAACAAAGCATGAACCACAGAGTAGGATAAGGAAAAAGATGGTATAGAAAGATGAAATAATAATAATAATAATAATAATAATAATAATAATAATAATAATAGAAACTTTATTGTCTGTTCTTCAATAAAAACAGAAATTTGTCTTTGACACGGCTTCATCACAAACAAAAAAAAAAAGAAAAAAAAAAAAAACCCAAAAAACATACTAACAACCACATTCACACACAACAACAGATAAGAACAGTGCAGCCTATTTTGTGCTATTTAAAACAGTTATTGCAGAGGGGATGAATGATTTCTTGTAGATATTTTTCCGGGCCAGTGGGGTTCTGTATCGTCTGCCTGATGGCAGCAGCATGAAGGAGTGGTGCAGGGGGTGGGAGGGGTCCTCAGTGATGAGGGTGGCTTTCCTCACCACTGAGCGCCTGTACAGTTCAGTCAGAGGTAGTTAGGGTGTTCTGGTTATTTTACTGGCCTGATTTGACTTTATGCATAAAGTCAAACGGAGGCTGAAGTATATAACAATAATCATAGGTAGGTATAGTGAAAGAGGTGCTCTAACTACCTGATTCTACATCCATTCATGGAGGCTGAAGGTCCGCAGCAGTAGGCTGAGCTGCTGTTTTAGCCTGCTTTATCAGCAGTCAAAATGCTGCTTCTGAAACATGCACAGTCTTTGAGGAGACACCTGAACTCATCTCTGAACTGTGTTACCATGTGACAATACATTCCCTACCCCTTTATTCCTCCTGATGATGCATGATTCTTACCAGAAGCTGTAAGGTTTTGTGCTTATTGCCCTGCTTTTTGGCTCCATGTAAATTCAGGTAGCACCAACGCTTGTAATGCTCAGCTTCTAACTCTTTCAGTCCAGTTTTTTAGATTAGTGTTGTAGATTTGTGCTTCCTGTCTATAATCTGTTTCGTGTTGCATTTTCCAGTTTTGGCGCAGTATTGTGCTGCAACTGCTCAAAGAGATCCACTGGCAGAAATCAGGGATTACAACTATGATGTGGACACCCCAGGTTCATCTGTGATTGTCTTGGGTGGGACCAGGTCTTGTAGGGGTTGTGGATAACGGGTGCTGTATGTTTGAGGTTTATTTTTCCATAGGAAAGTCAGCAGCTTTGATAGCAGAGTCAGAGCAGCTTTGATGACTGGGGATCTGGTTTCAGGATATTTGGGTGGGTTCAGATATGTTCAAAAATAACTGTAGGCTGCAGAACAGTAATATGTGAAATTGAATCTCTAAGATGGAGAAAAACAACTTTGGGGACAAACAAACAAGTCTTTCAAAACAGATTAGACTCAGTGTTCCATCTTGACAGAGGTTTGACCATTCGACCCAACAAAACAGCCTCACTTTGTTCCTGATCCAACAAGAAACTCTCCTGCCACCTAGTGGTGAGAAAGTCTCCAGCACTGAAACCTCATGTCTGAGCATGTGAAACTCTGTCCTGTTGTACGTGATCAAACTATTGTAGTCAGTGTTTCACACAGACACAGACCCGCAGGGAAAGGTGCAGTCAAAGGTGAGATGAGAAGTGAGTTGTACGTTTGTCAGAAAGATGTTGGAAAACTGTTACTGTGTGTATGCATGTGTGTGTGCGTGTGTGTGTAGTAGGAGAGATACTTAGTTGTTTAGCTGCAACATTAACTTAGCTTCAGATGAATACCAGGGAAATGCATAACACCCCTCACTGAAAGGTAGATCTTCTATCTCTTTTGCAACTGGTAGATTAGATTGTGTGGCAAAGAGAGAGAGAGACTGATTATGATGTCAAATTTAGAAACCACAAATCAAATCAAATCAAATTTTATTTGTTTGGCACATTCAATACTTTGAAATGCAATGCAATGCATGCTGACGGCTAAATATGAAAAGAAAAAAACAACACAATGCTAAAAAGTAGAGTTAAACTATAACAATGAAACACAGGGAGTAATAATTCTTTTGTAAGTGACAAGTCAATGATAACAAAAGTAAAATGGGGAAATTTCTTTAAAATGTGAAACCACACATTTTGAAGAGGACTTCCAGCAAATTGTGTTTCATCTAGGCTACTTAACAAGCTTCAAGCTCACAGCTGGTGAAAGGAACTAAAAACTAATAGTAAAGCTGAAGTGCATTTTGAAGAGGCAGCACACTGAAATGACGGCCAGTAAGATGGTTCAAGTAAAAGTGAGACCGCATACCCTGTGATCACATACGTCCAACCTTTCAGATCATAGGGTCAATTCTTGGGTCAGATTTTAGTTTATTACAACATACTGTAAATATATTTGCAAGTATTCCTGTAAATACAAGTGGTTTTGTTCATGCACATGTGCTCCATAGTAGTAAGGAACCACAATTAAAAAAAAAAAAAAAAAAAAAAAAAACTCTAAATATTCAACTTATCTTAAAATCCAGCCACAAAACTGATATGATGATGATATTATCTGCTGGTGATTTTTTAAATAATTTTAAAACCAAAAACTTTTGAAAATAAATTTCAGTACTTTTTACAACATTTTTCTTGTAAGCAAAGTACCGTACCATGCATAAAAAGAGCACTTGCTCAACATCTTTGGCAAACTTACTTTACTAAAAATCCAATCTCCCATTTAGTTCATCCAATAAAAAAAGATACCTCCAATAAATATGATTGCACATGACTGAACAAAGGACTCTTAAGTTGTGCCACAGGACAGTTAATGGCCATAAATTAAAACAACAAAAATAGAGAGCAACCAGAGCCAGGTCATTTTAAGGCTGGGAGCGCCTGCTCTCCCTTGCTGGCAGGCCCTGGCGTTGTTATCAGGCTTTGCATTCTGAGGGTTCCCCTCAAAATGGACCGGCAGGCACTGGTTGTCCAGCACCTCGCAGGCCAGGATCAGATGTTTGGTCTCTCGATGGATACTCCTGATGCCACAGGTTCCCGGCTCGCTCCTCACTGTGACAAAATTAAAGGGCTGCCGGCTGATGCAGAGGTTCTCCTGGTAGGTCTTCCCCCCTCCGCTCGTGCACACAGCCTTCACCCTGTCCAGGTCACTGGGATGGAGGAAGGACTGGGTGGGTCGGTTACAGCCCCCGTGGTTCCGGATGTACTTCTCCCATTCGTTTTGATCCAGAGAATCTGGGGTTCCTGAGCGAATGTGCCGCTTGACAAAGGTGTCAAAAGCAGTCTTCCATTTTGATTTCTGGCAGGGAGAGTCATTCTTAGCCACTGTCTGTTGACTCAGCAAGAGACATACAGCCAGCGAGAGAAGTGCCCTGAGATTAGCCATCCTGGACTGGAAGAAAGAACACACTCGTCAGGCAAGATAAAAGCCTTACTTGTCATTCTAATAAAATTTTACAGCCTGCTGAATCTCCATTACAGCTCCTACTCTTTCACAGCCATATAAAAGCATTTCATAGCATATAATCCAGTAAATGGGTGCTGTGTACCTTTTTTAAAGAGTTTATAGCTTCTCCGATCCTTTCAGACAAACCCCTTCTCCAAGCCTTTCAGACAAACCCCAGCATGCAATGACTCATTAAGTACACAAAGCAGGACTTCATCGTGCCACAGCCCTCTGTGCATGTTTCAGCAAGTAGTCTGTGAAAGTGCGACTAGCTGGCAGATGCCCTTTTTCAAACAGCTGGCAGATGAGAGAACTTCCCTACCTTGTTTTGAGAGCAGCAGACAAAGTATCCGTGTGATGCAGAGGCTCCAGCTGTGTGATATTTCTATGTCCTTTTGTGACCGGTTCCACATTTTCGCTTCCTGTGAGTGTGAGAGGGCGTGCGTATGTTTAGAGTTGCATTACATAACTGTGTCCACATGGGTGGGCTTTTGCGCATGCGTCACGGCAGATGGAGATCCAGTTACTACCGTGGATATTAAAGGTCTAGTGGGGCGCTATATTTGGATGTCCAGTGTGTGAGTGTATATTGTGTGTGTGTGTGTGTGTGTGTGTGTGTGTGTGTGTGTGTGTGTGTGTGTGTGCCTCAGCACTGATATTTCTAGACCTTTTGTGATCTACTAATGATCCACTGTCCTTTCTATCATTATTTGAAAGTCATTGCTTATTGTGTTGGCTTCATGCTCCCATAAGTTGTGTCTAATTAAGTAAATAAGAAACCACATTTGTTTTAGTTGTCAGAGCTTAGAAAATATCTTGGGACAGACACAAAGATAGATATATATATATACTGACTATATACACTGAAAGTACAAAAATAAGCTCCGTCGATCTGAAAAGCTGTACAGATTTCCATATTTCCTCCCGTGAAGTTAAAAAATTTAGTTTGAGTGAACAGTGCTGTCAGCACTAATTTTGCATTTTGACGACCTGTATTTACAACTTTTGGATATATGTATGTAATATTTTGATATTTATATACTGCTTTGTTTATCTTATGAAATATGAAGTGTGTTATTATGTGTGTGTGTGTGTGCGTGTGTGGGTGGGTGTTTGCTTTGTGTTTTATTGTTTTTATCTTTGTGATTAACTTATTTTATACATGGTCCATGATATAAATAAATTTAATAAACTAAACTAATATGCTCAGCAAACTGCAGTAGTGCATACATTGGCCTCTGACATTGTGTGCAGTCTGTGTCAGTAAAGAATAGTAGAAAATATATTTGATAGTCAATACAAAATTTAATACAAAATAATTACAAAAATAAAGCAAAATAAAGTCACCATTATGTCATCACTTGAGAGCAGACAATACTACTGTTACAGAATCCTGTTTCAAAAAGTGAGAACCCTGAAACAAACTGTTTTTGCTTTCAGAAAGCAAAATTATAACTAGAAAGCTTCCTCCTGATGTTTCTGTTCTGACTTTCTCAATCTCTCTCTCTCAAGCACTGACTCTGGCCCTATACTGATGTGCTGTCAAACAATCTGAAATGATACAATGATGATTACAGTGATAATACTGTATAATACTGCAAGCCTCATCCCTAATTCTTGACTGTCTTTGCCAAAAGATAAACAATCAGAGTTTCAATGTTTAGGCCATTAAGTAATAGAAAGCCAGAGCCAGCAGACAGAGCTGGCCTGCAGCTCTTATCATGAAGCTGTGTGCCAGAATAGGGCCAGCTGTGACACAGTCTGGGTCCTCCTGCCTGGGCACCAGGTTGTTTCGGTTCTCCTCCAGATGGGTTGGAACGCACGCGTGACCCACCTGAGTACACACATACAGAAACACAGAGAGAGGAAGACAAAGCGTTTTATATGATTACTGTTGTGAATCCTGGAAGTCATTAGAGGAAAAAAAAGTCTTTATAAGGTCAGGAGGAACAGCTAAAGAACTCTCAGTTGTCCTAGTCACATTTTTATATGCATGTATACATACATCTACAAATACACCACCACACACATACATAAAATACAATAACACCAAGAAAAGAAAAAAATGAAAGAAAAAGGAAGGACTGGAGGACTCTTAAAATAGCAAAGCGGGGCGAGTCAATTGCAAGAAGTGCTGCTGCTCCCTGTATGTGCTGCAATCTCAGTGAATGAAGACGTAGCCCTACCATGTCACAGGCCACGATGATGTGCTGGGTGACTACAGCAACATTTCTGACGATGCAGGTGCCCAGTTCACTGTTGACAGAGATGAAGGTGAAGTTGTTCTTGCTGATGCAGTAGTTCCCACTCTCTTGCTAAAGGGGAATAATGACAAACAGTATGCACGTGGAACGCATGACCAAGTTTTGTGCCTGACCGAGCCTTTCATTAGGCTATATGGCCAGCCTGACAGTAAAATGCTATGAGACACCACACAAAATAAAATATTGTGGAAAAAACTGCCCTAATGCATCAAATCCCTGACAGCGCTACATTCTGTCTTCACCTTCCCTGCAGCCGGCGTGCAGATGTTCTCCACTCGGTTCCTGTCAGAAGGGGAGAGGAAGGACTGGAGGGACTGGTCGCAGTCTGTGTGCTCCTTGAGGTACTTTTCCCAGGCCTCATACTTTAGACTGGCAGGGACATCAGAAGACAGGTGGCGCTTCAGGAAGACAGTGTAGCCGTCAACAAACTCAGCTGGTAGACATGGAGATGAGTTGGCAGTGGCCAGGTGGATGACGAACAGGTAGGCAGAAAATGAGAGAAAAGCAGAGGGCAGCATCATATTGCTCTGCCAGGGAAGATGAGAGAGATGAGGGAGATGTCAGAGGGATGAAGTCAGTAGCTACGCACACAAACACACAACTAGTCACAACTTCTATGTAGTGTAAAACTTCAATTATGATTAGTGCCTTTTTTCTTTACCCCAACAAAAGAGTACACCAGATGACAACACAGCCCCAATTAAGGATTATGTCACTGAATGATTTTCCTAGGAACTCCAATACAACTAGTGCAACTTGCACACAACTTAAAGCTGCTGTAAGCTACTGGGTTAAGAAGTCAACCTACATTTGTAAACAGACATCTTGGTTATATAAAACTGAAAGTTAAGGTGAAAAAATTCTCTATCTAAATTTTTCAGATGGAAATGGAAGATAGAGTTCACTCTCACAGGGTCTTGTTGGATTACCTGGGCTATTTTGTCTCTAAGCTCCAATTTGAAAATATGGTGAAGCTGCAGATATTTCAGCTACAAGGTAAGCTGGTTTGAATGAACTTTTTCTGTCACCGCAGTCCTGATTGCATCAAAAGAGGCACTCCCAGAATTTTCTGTCACCGCAGTGCTGATTGCATCAAAAGAGGCACTCCCAGAATTGAGACTGTCTGAAATACAACTATCTGCAGAATATGCGGTTTCAGAGACACCTTAAATGAAGTTGAAGAGGAGGGCAGAGGGGGTGCTCATTCAGATGGATCAGGGGCTACAACAAGGAGATAACAACCGGCTTTCTGTACACTGCATGGTGGAAACAACTCCCACACTGCAATTGGTTATTTTACTTAAAAAAAAAAAAAAGAAAAAAAAAAGCATGTAACATCAGTTGCTTAATGAAGCTTTAAGTTGCATTCAAGTTGCACCATGTAGCCTGAAGGCAGCATAGCCTAACAAGCTGGAGGGCTGTGTAATGATTGAAGCAGTGGGCAAGGTATTGTGTTTGCTTAAGGAATTTCAAGGCTTTTGCACCAGCTGGCTAAATGTCTCTATGGCAACAAGATACATGACAGGTCACTTAGTGGCTGCATGCCACTGTATTTCTGTAACATTGTAGTCATTTGAATTGCATCTGTCTGTCTGTCTATGTATGTATGTATTTATCTATCTATCTGCCTATTCATCCTTCCATCATTTTCAGTCATCTCATAATAAACAGAGCACCGTGACCCTATCGAGACATTATTTTTTATGCAAAAGGCTTTCAGGGTTTGAGGAGTATTTGTAGTCTAGACCTTGAGGAGCAAAGAAAAAGCAAAGAAAAGCACATAAGCCAAGATCACAGCAAATGCACTATTTTTCTCGTACATGTGCCTGTTATTGAGAAAAGCAATCAGTGAACCGAAATTAATAAGGAAAAATACAAACACGTTTACTTACTTGGTATCGCTGCATGTGTCGAAGCGTTTTCCAGACACCGATCACGGCACGCCCTTTTGGAAGTTTAGGGAATAATTTGGGGATTTTTTTCGTGAATATTGCAGCCCCCCCTCCCGCCCCCTCTCTTTTCTGGACAACAACAAGAGACACTGACTTTCAAGACTTTTACTGTGTCGTACACATTGAGGAGCTATTTACAGCAGAATTTGAACACGTATACAGAGCTGACTGAAAGAAATATGGGACCAAATCATCTTACTGAACAGAAATACAGCACCGCCAGTGACAGTATGTGTGTAATATATTGATTTGAGCGCAGGGCCGTGTTTTTGCGTATACAAACTACATTATTACTGTATATCACATCCATCTAGGCCTCCCAATTGATTACTGTGTTTTCATGCCAATGTACTTCCGTTCTGAATAGAAAATAATAACGTTTCTCTGGAAAATAATTCAAAAAAATATACCATTTCATACAGTGTTGATTTCAAGGCAAGATAAAATAGTAGCAAAACGTGGCAGAAACAAAATATTTCCACAAGTATTTACAACACATTTCATGCATCCAAGGCATTGCACAGGCAAGCACAGGCAAACACAGGATTCAGAGCCAGAGAACGGCTATATTTACACCAAGCTCTCCTTGTGCAAACTTAGGATATGTCTGGTACCAAGTGCCAACATGACTCAAGTTGAAAAAAAAAAAAAAAAAAAAAAAAAAAATCAAGACAGTAGTACAAGTAGGCAGGGCAGCACAGGTGGACAACCCTGTTTCTAGTTCCCTTCCTCCCTTCAGTCTTCACAAACTGGCTTTCCCTGCCACTTGTTGTGACTGATCAGTGGATGTGCTGCCTTGCTTTCAGACCTCTAAGAAGACATAGATCAGTGATAGCGCCAGCGACAGGAGGGAGGAAGCATGTGTGTGCAAGTGTCTGGGCAAGGCCTGTATGACTATGGCTCTGAGACGGACCACGAAGGGTCTCCGATGAGCTAGGGTTCAGTCTGAGGAGACGGCGATGGCTCTTCTTTCTGTCCTGCGTCCGAGGTGGAATTGAGAGCCACATCCTGCTTCTGCTCTTTGTCTTTCTCTTCCTCCTTCGTCCTGAAACATCAGAAGACACTGTCAGCACGGTAAACACAACAACTGACACTGCAAAGGTGACCACACAGTTTATCTCTTGGTGTCAGTGTAGTGTGGTGTACTATCCAGCAGAGGTCCTCATTTGCTAAAAATTACACTGAGGTTTGTGTGGGCATCAGTACAATGTCGAGCATCAGTGTTGGGTATGTTTCTCAAAAAAGGTAATAAACCACCAAGACCAAGTTATGCATATACCCATAGAAAGATACGTCGGTAGATAAGTTGGAAGCCAGGCTTACTAAACAAGGATAAGGAAGATCACTATAAAAACAAGTCAGTCTGGGAAATCACTGAAGCTTTACAGGTTGAAGAATGGATTAGGATTCCATAGGAAAACATGTGATGTTTGCTCAGTGAGAGAGACAGAAATAGAAAGAAAAAGAACGGAAAGGGGAAAAAAACTGTCACTACTATATTTTCAGTGCTTTGAAATTATTTCTCAAGTACAGGGTTCTCAAGGTTTCCTATCATAAGCCTATAAATGTAACCACTACCATTTAACAAGAGTTATTTAACAATGCTAATGCACTAATAGTTGTGTTAGAAGCTAAGGGGAGAAGTCAGTTTGGATGGATGGTTAACAGCAAAGGGGCATGGTCAGGATTGTAAGACTGATAAGGTGAGGTTAAGGATTTGAGGTCAAAGGTCATAATTTTGAAGGGTGACCTTGGCATGGGAGCAGGCCGGTTACTGGGTAGGACGTCCCAGCTAGAGGTAGAGCTGTCATGAGATCAAAAGACAGAATCGCGTGACTGAGAAACAGGAAGAAGCAAATCACAGAATCAAAATTTCAAAGAGACCGTGCAAATGTTTCAAAACCTCACACCTTCTCCCTCCCCGGTTGTTCAAGGGTGGATGGATTAAGGATGACATTTTAAAGCAATTGCACAGGGCTGATTCACATCATGGAAGCCAGAGGTTCCCAAAATGGGGGTGAGGGACCCACAGCGGCTCCTGACAAGGTTCCACAGGGACCCCCAGTGACTTCAAGAATAGTGTAACTTTGCTGTTATCACATTTAATGACAGAAACATCATTAGAGGTTTCACTCTCCATGCATGTATCTCCCCACCAGCAGCATAACAATGAAAAACTAATGTGACGCTTTTTGGGGAGCTGTGACATGGAAATGTTTGGGAACCCCAGATCAAAGCAATGGGAAGGTAGAATGACAGCTTGTGTCAGAGCAGCTGTGATTACACCTTCCACAGTCACTGACTGGTAAGACACACATGGGTGCAAAAGAAACCCACCTTGCCCTCTCAGTAATCAGTGGTAATTATGAAACAAAGTAATTATAGCGTGTTGAGACAGAGCCACAATCATGTTATTGCAACAGAAGCCAGAGGGGTTCATAATGCCCACAGCGCTGATCTAGGTTCAGTTTCTCCTTTTTTTTTTTTTTTTTTTTTTTTTTTTTTTGGTGAAACCTTACATGGCAGAGAGATGGCCAAAGCCTCTTGGACAGATCATTCACATTTCTGTCTATCAGACTTTCAACAAAAATCTCAAATGTCCTTTGCACACAAATAACTGAGGGTGCCAAGACTCTTTATGGTGATTTTACATTGAAATGAAATGGTAGACTGAAAAAAAACTGTTCCTGTCATGACAAAATCAGTGGCTTAAAATCATGTACCATATACTTCATTTATCATGGCATTAATTGATCCAAGATCTGCGCTGAAGGGCATCCCCTGCCAAGCAAAAGTAGTACAGTTTTTAGAGGTCACACACAACAAGGTCAGTGCTAGTTGTGATCAGGTATGCCACCTGTTTACCACGACTGTTTCATTGCGGAGGAGTGTAAAAAATCTGCCAAGAGATAGGATAGAGAATGAGAGGAGACTGGATGCCATGTTGGATCTCAAAAGTGACGGCTGTTGCCTCTGTCAGAGCAGAAACAGAATGGCAAACAGGGCACCAGGGTGACCGAGGAGCAGCGCGGAGCCTTACCGTATCGTCTTCACAATGAAGCGAGTGATGACTGCCAGACCCACACAGCCGCACATGACTCCGATCACTATAGCAGTGACTTCACCTGTGCAGAGAGACATAAAGAGGCATGAGAGGGGGACAACACTGAAATGTCTCTATTATTATGTGAGACACAAGCGTTTCCAAAAATACAGCACTAATGTTAATCTTGATACCAAAATAGATCTCAATACCAAAATAGTTTTGTGATGCTCAGTAACATCAGAGTCTGACTATAACAAAAAATGCGGTTCTTACCAGAAGTCAACTCCTTCCCTGATTCTACAGCACATAAAAGATTGAACAAAAATTAGCAGACAGTCACAGGAGATTGCATCAGTCCGTGTCACGCAGTTCATATCACAAATCATTTGCTGGTTTATCTCAACAGAATTTGATGTTCAGCTGATTGAAATGTGTTTAAAATGCCCATTCAGTACTGCTGCCTTTGCAAACACTGTTGATATCACAGGCCTTCCAGTTCAATCACTCACTACAATGAGCACTTCACACAAATTCTTTCTCTTTTGTCTTTGTCTGTCACTCCGTCTCCCTCTTTCACTTCTCTCTGTTTTTTCCTCTCCCATTTTCTCTTTTAGACTCGCGTGATAACAATGGAGTCAGTGTTTAGATTTTGCAAATCCTTTTTCTAATCAGCTCGCAAACAAACACGGCTGTTCCCCTTATTTGCCCCCCTTTCTCTCTCTCTCTCTCTCTCTCTCTCTCTCTCTCTCAGCACTCTCTCTGTAGCTCTCTCTCCCACAAAGTGATTGCTAATTTTTGATATTCCCACATTTTCCCCACATTCCACTTTTCATTCTGTACATGGCTTGCGCTAAATGCCAACTTTTGCTGACGTGCCTGCCCATTGGCCTGCTACTGTGATTAGGTTTGTGAGCAACATGTTTGCTCTGGACTCCACCAACATGGCCGTGCTATAGGGATGCAAGACAGCAGATTGGAAAGGGCACATTTGTATCTAAAAAAGATAAACAAAAATATTCCAATAATGCATTACTAGCCATTATTAGGCTTTCATTCTAAAATGCTGTGTATCTATTTAGTGAAAAATACTATTGGAAATATTTGAAAACCTGACATCCTGAAATATCAGCTATTTTATGAGCAAATCTGTTAAAATGAACCATAACCCACTATGGGCTTAAAGGAACAGCTCACCTTGACATGAAAATGTGATTATTTCCGCTCCTTTGCGACAGCTGAGACACAAGTGAAATGCCTTTTCCATACGACATACAGAGAGGCAGCTAGCACACCTCGGTAGCAGCTTTTTCTAAAACAACCAAAGTCAGTGGGTGCAGCTTTTTAGAGCTCCAAAAACAGCGAAAATAAATGACAACCAACTAACGCCATACAGCATGTGCAGCATGGTCCAAGTCTTCTGACACTGAATGATCACATCATGAGTTGAAGAGACCTGTGTTTATACTGTTCTTTAAGGCAAATTTTCACTTTTGAGAACAGCAGAACAGTCCACGCTAACCTGCACCCAGTCCTCATGTAGTCCCCTCAGGATGTAATTGTTTGGCTCCAGAGGATCAATGTTGGTGTCATTTTTGCAACTCTAAAAAGTGGTTTGTGTTCAGTTGTTGTTTTGGAGAAGGCAGCTACAGAGTTGTGCTAGTGTGCTGTATAGCAAAGAGACCTCACCTGTGTTTCAGCTGGCACAGGGGTGAACACATGACAGTTTTCATTTTTTGCCAAACTATTGCCGTGACTTTCATGCCAGGCTGTTAATATTGGAGCGGGCATGATATTTGTCTTTTAACGGGTGGATTTCTACTTCTGGAACAAAGCTGTTGCAATGCAGATGAAAAGCAAAGGAAGTGAACGCTGCTGGATCTTCAGTTGTCAGTACAGGTACTCTCTGGATGGATCACAACTCATTTGCTGTGTGGAATGGCCATCTCCTTGCATTAACTGTGTATTCTCAAGTGTAAATAGGCCGGCCTCTTCCAATAAATTGAAGGCAGACCACAGTTGTCTTGTGAATAAAAAGCAACTGACTCTGATGAAAACTGCTATGTTGCAATGCTTTTTTTTTTTTTTTTTTAATGTTTTCCCATGCAAAATAAAGCCTTTTTACTCATTAATAGGCGACCATGTTGTGCCTTGGATTTACTGGAAGAGACCAGCCTTTTACAAAGCAGGGAAACAAGTCATGTTATGAAAGTTATGAAAACCCTTGGATAGCTCGGCCTGCCTCCTGTTTCCTCTGTCTCTGACCTGCGGTGAAGGAAGAGAAGACGACTCGGTGGTTGAGCGGCTGCGTTGCGCGGTAGTTGTCCTGCAGCAGCATTCTGTCCGGATCCTGAGCCTTGCTGGAGTAAAGCACCGTCTCCAGCTTCAGCAGCTGGGGCGGGGAGGAGAGGGGGAAAGGAGTAGGAGGGAGAGTTACACTGCAAAATAAATGAGTTTCCTTGCTGCTTGGACATTATAAGTTGATCAAAACAGTACCGAACAGTTAGAGATGAGCAGCAGCTCTAATGTGGTAAAGGTCATTGGGTGAATTTAGATAACATGACAAAATGTTCAATGAGCAAATGCCTTGTCATGTTGGCATGCGTTTATTAGCTGAATCAATGAATGGATGAACTGCTGTTTATGTAAAACTGTTGTATGCTGCGATGCAATGTTTAACTCTACACTAATGTGAACACAGGAGGTAGATGTATTGAGTATTGCAGGTAGGGATGGAGCTGGTTATGAATTTTAATCATGATTTTTAGGATGTTCTTTTTTCTTTATAAATACAAATTCATAATTCATATCCATATAACAAGAAGGAAGGGTTTCTGTTGCATCAATAAGCTAAACACATTTCTTATGCTGCATTCATGTCACACCGGAATTACCATAAATATCAGCTGTCGACTTTGTGTTGGGAAAAAATGTTCATGTCAGCCTCCTAGTGTTAAATACAAGTTGACAGGAGGGATTTTGTTTATTTTGGCTCCAATAACTCCCACTTGGCATCATGACTTGCAGAAGGGTATCAACACAGGTGGCAAACATGGCAGCATATCCACTGATGTTGGCAATCCAGAGAAAAAAATCCAAATTATCAGTCATATTCACATTAATTTGATCAGCTCTATTAAGGAAAATGTAAGAAATATCCGCTGCAATTTGGTGATGGTTTACTTTGAACTCAAGTAAATATGATTTGGATGTCAGCTCTTTCAACTTGGAGCAGTGAGATCCAATTCCCATCCTTCCGATTCCATTCGTCCTCTTACTCCAGTATGACCTCAATGCAGCATTTATCAGTTTAGTAAATGCTTTTAACTCATGACTTAGTTAGGAAGTTAGGGAGTTAGGAAGCCAAAAACAAGGAACTTGCAAACACATATGTATAATATAAATACACAATATAAAAAAGAATTTAAAATTAGATTAAATATTCCACTGTGAGTTTTTCCAGTCAAACGGGACTGGTCCTGACAGTCATCACTGTATTGGTTTCTCACTGATCCCAGTATCTTCCCTCCACCACAGTAAAGACACGATCATAACACTAAACATTCATTTATGTTTAGATTTACTTTACCTTTACCAAATACAAAGCATTTATAAAAATGGTAATGTGTACATCAATGCATGAATGGAACAAACTGCCTCTATCTTTAACCCAGACTAGTAGCAAAGCCATCTTTATAAAGAAATTAAGAACTGCATGTCTTAATTTAACTTAACAGGTCAGCAGATAAATTTCCTCCATATAAACATTTATATCTTCTGCTGATGACTCATGATGACTAATGACAAATTGATTGCACACTGGTGTCTCTGTACGGTGTAATTCCACCATTTATTTACTGTGTTATGTTGTTGGTGTTGTCGATTTCATATTGTGTCTAGACTATAGTTTGATGATGATTATAATGATAATGATAAACCAGTGAACCCCACCTCCACCTCCATCGCTAAATCCATCTCCGAATCTCACCTGTGCCTTTGAGATTTGAACCCTCTGGTGGAAGAGTGTCCACAAAACGCTCTGGTGGCAGGGCGGGGTGGTGAGGGAGCCGTTGTAGCGATAGTAGCGACCCAAATCCTCAGGGAGCAGCAGCTGGATGTCAAAAGCTGGGATGGAAACTTTCTGGTCTGCCAGTGGAGATAAGGAGGAAGAAACACAATATATGACGTTTAAAACAAAACAGATTACAACACAAACACAGACACTTATCCTCTTAGTGTCTGAAATATGTGACATCGAAAGAAAACCACCACTTTGTCTTCTGTTTCTGCCACTTTGTGTTTTGATTTACAAAGAACGGCTTTTTAGATTCATGTAATTCCCCTTTTTTTTTTTTTTTTGGACTGCCACTTGTCATCACATGTATGTTGATGTGATGAAATGGGGAGTGTGGAGAGTCAATTTACTCTCAGTTCAATCAGTCCAAAAGGAAAACTGGAGCTGAACATTAGTATCATCATAGGAGTGTCCAAGTCAAGTCACTATTGCCTTGAACCAATGACAACTTTTCTTCAATTTGTTGGAAGATAAACTTCCCCAAAATGCTTGATTATACATAAATTAGGCTAGAAACTAATTTAACCCTTATTCTGCTTTAAGTCTTTAAATGACTTAATGTTTCTTAGAGTCCCCCGGGTTAGCTCAGAACTGGGGAAGACTGCTTCTTCTCATGATGGCCCAAAATCCTGGAATGCTCTCCAAAGC
Organism: Myripristis murdjan; assembly: GCF_902150065.1. NCBI lineage: Eukaryota > Metazoa > Chordata > Actinopteri > Holocentriformes > Holocentridae > Myripristis > Myripristis murdjan. The sequence continues at coordinate 19,888,532 of NC_043995.1, forward strand.
ACCTTAAAACTGGAAATTCTACCCTCTTATGCTGAATTTAACTCTATTATCACCAGCCACTGTGTTTCTAATTGTAATTATTTTATCTGAAGTCCAGGTGCATCCATATTCTTCATATGCCAGTTTTATAACTTTTATTAACGGTTTATTATGTGTATTTCCTGTCATTATAATGTATGAGGTATATCTTATTTGTTGTTGTTTTATTTCAAAGTGTAATCTCGGCGGCATTGTAAAAGAAAGAAACCTCAACTGTCTCCTGAGAATAAATAAAGGTTTCAATCTATCAATCAATCAGTCAATCAAGTCAATGGATAAATGTGTACGCTACAGCTGTCTCAGATATTTGTAGTTGTCTTACCTGCATGTCGAACACGGCTCAGGTAATTGAGGATGTTGTCAAAAGCCGGGTTGGCCTCCTCACCTGTCTGAAAAAAAAAAAAACCCACAAGACTGTGCTGAATGCTTATTACATTTAAGAAAATCAAAGAATCAGTGATCGAATTGATCCGAAAAGAGTGAATTAATGTCATGTGTGTGTTCTCACCTCAATGAGAATCCCCAGGACAGCAAGGCCATTCCTCTGTGTCATGGCCGCAGACAGGTCGGTGTAGAGCTCTGAGTTGTAGTGCACCACATGGAGCTGTGTGAGCGAAGAGAGAACAGGCTTCGTCTGTCCATTCATATTAATGAGAATAAGAGAGAAAGAGTAGGAGAAACAGAGAGTGGGCTATGCACTGGCCTCTTTTTCGATGAATAAAACAGTTTGCAGTGCGAGAGAAACAGAAGGAGACACAGAAAAGGACAGACTATAAAAAGGACAGGAGGAGGGAGTGCTGTGTACCAACATGGAGGATTTTCCCTCTGCGTGAATGACCGAGGAGAAATGAGGCAGAGGGAGGTGGACTGATGTGGATGAGAAAGACGTTAATTGTTGAATTATGTAATGAGACCAGGTGCTCTTTCAGGTTCTCTTAACAATTGTTGTTCTTCTCCATCATTTTACTCATTTCTTTTTTCTTTTTATTGGCTGTTTTTTTTTTCTGCCTTTAATCTGCTTAACTCTGCTCTCCCTTTTTCCACTCCAAGTCACTCCTGGGGGCGCCGGCATGTTGGCATACCTGTACAGTGACAGATGGGCAGGAAGTGAGACGCTGAGCCCCCTTACCTTCGCTCCTTGTCCTTCTCCTTGTCCCCATTCTCCCCTCTAAAGTTCATGCCACTACTGCCTTTCTATCAGCAGCACTGTTCCCATGCACTTTCTTTCTCGCTTTCTGTTCTTCTTCTATCCCTGCATCCCTCTATCAGCACAGAGGGGTGCTCAGAGTCCCTACATATCCCACAACAAACCAGAACAGGGATCCAAGCTGACTCAGCTGGAACACTGTGTGTGTGTGTGTGTGTGTGTGTGTGTGTGTGTGTGTGTGTGTGAGAGAGAGAAAGAGAGAGAGAGAGAGAGAGAGAGAGAGAGAGAGAGAGAGAGAGAGAGAGAGGGAGAGAGAGAGAGAGAGAGAGAGAGAGAGAGAGAGAGAGAGAGAGAGAGAGAAAGTGTTCATGAGTGATTATGGCAATAGAAACAAACAATGAGGGAAGACAGGATGAAAAAGAAACAAACAAAAAACAAACAAAGTTATATTTATAGTGTCAAATCAAGCTAATTCATGCATTAACTGGCAAATATTTCCATGTCAACATGCCAACATACCACAGAGGAAGACTATTAATATGAACTCTGTATTAAGGAGTTACAGCTTTGAGGAAACTCATTAATATGCAGATTTATGCAGCAAGGTGCTCCAATATCTAATCAGATCATCTAATCTATAGGGGGAACCTGAATGGAATTTATGTCATGCATTTTTGAGCAGTTTTGATTGAAATGTGACTCACACACACACACACACACACACACACACACACACGGACAGATGCCCAAATGCAAATTTATCTCCCTAAAAGTTTGAGAGTATAGATCTCAACTAGCTGACCATGATTCCAAAAAATTACACCTTTAGTCCAACATGTGCGTATGTGGAGAATGCCGAGTTGAAATATGATATTTTCCTAATCCATCAGATTTTTTTTTTTCTATTTTAAGATGTTAAAGTCTGTGTAGGTAACTTTTTAGAGCAGGCGGATTGGGGAGAAAAAGACCAGAAAAAGAGAAAAAAAAAAAATCAATAGCAAATGTCCTGACTTGACCCCCAAATATCTGCCAGGTTTGATTCAAATCAGATAAAAAACAATACACCTGTTTGCTGCACTTAGTTAGGGTGTAATTAGCCCAACTCTAGTTCAGTTACAGGATTTATACTCAATTGTGAGGAATTTTGTTGTGGGAACAGATTACGGGGGTCTACTCGGCACAAGACCTTTAATCTCCCTCACTTGTTCACTATTCTGAGTGCACAGAATAATGCTGAGTCTAGATATGTGAAGTGATAAGTAGATGACCGTCTGTGTTTTATCCTCGTTGATTAGCCTGATTTTGCAGTCCTATTGTGTTATACCAAGCGGATCAGTGTGTGTTTATGCTACCAGTTGTCAGGAAGTCACGGCACCACGAAACCAAAATCAGGTCTCTGCATATTTATTATCCTTGAAAAATAAAGTAATTCTAATTCTGATCATTCTAATACCTGAAATATAACATTTGGTACAGCTACAGTGTCGTATTATTAATTTCTGAAACAAAATATTATACTTTATGTCAGAAACATTGCATCCTTCAATCTTTTACATTTACACATCACTGACATTATTGCTTTTAGGTCAAATATTTTTCTTCCTCCCCTCTAGACAATCACAAGGCCTGTTGATTTGACTATAGCCTCATTTTCATTTTGAGATGTCTATCTTGTCTCAGACACCAAAAATCTATTTTTAGGTTGGTTTTACCTTGGTCGTTGTGCTAGATCTAATTTTTTTTGCCTCAGGCAAATGCAGATATGTCAAATTATAAAATGTTCTCTTCTGCAGAAAAGCACCATGCAGTATCACCGTCACAGCAGTCGGCCTCAAACCCCTTCTGCTGTTGGTCTTCACTCAGCTATGCCTGATCCTGATGCGTCTTCTGCTCATCAGAGGTGGACTTCACTGCTTACTGCTAACACTCCCATATTTAGACATACCTCTGCATCTGCACTCAGTCCATTGATGGTGTGTTCACTGCCTCCATGACTCGGACCGCCGCTGCCCCAGTGGAGATGCATCTGTACGGCTGTGAAGAGCCACGGCAGCCCCCCCAGGCCCATCCAGTCTGGCAGCTCAATCACCACTGATGGAGAAAAGGGTGAGAACAGAGTTTATTTTTGTCTCTGGGTTAGACAGAGTGACAAAAGCGAGAAAAAAAACTAGGCAAGAAATGGTAGGCAGGCAGTTTAAGAGAACTACAATTTGCTAAACAGTGAATAAAAAGGCAAACATTTTTTGAATATTGCCACTTGTTACTTTATTTGATTTATCAAAAGCCTTGCAAAAAACATTGCCCTGAGGTTGCAGCCAGGTTACCTGTGAGGAGGCCACAGAACATAAACAGACAGGATAGTCAGGTTGCTAGTACACCCGAGAGAGTGTGAGCTGGAGATCAGGCGGTTGCCATAGTTACCTGTGTGTCCATTATTGTAAATGGTAAAGGGGTTGTTGCCGTGCTGGCTGTAGCCCAGTGGGGTCACAGGTTTCAGACTGGGGTCATATTTGGTCTGGGTGGTTACCACGTCAACAGGGGACTGGGAAGTGCCTCCACAGTCAGGGAAATACTCTGACCACTCAGACTGACCCACCAAGCCTTGGGGAGAAGAAAGAAACAGTGATGTCAGCCAATCACACAGTCCGCTGGCTTCCAGTCATCCATTAATAAGTTTTCACTGATCAGTCTCTAATTATGCTAGAGAAGTGTTGCTCAATGTGTTCTACAGGTTCATATCCCCATGGGCTGTAACTAAAAAGCACAAAGTTTCAGTGTACACGCCTGGGGTCAGATAAACAGATTAGAACAGGCCATGACTGCCCCTCTAACAAAGGCCTGTTATTTTAAATATGCTCTATGCAAAATATCAGAGGTGCGATTGAAGTGTGGACCCTTCAGGCACAAATGGCAAGTGAAATAAGCATGCAGTCTATAAATGAGTTAGATGGGCAATGAGAACAATGTAGACTCAATTATCAAATTATGGGTTTCTTTTTACATTTTTGTCAGTTGAGTCTAAAGGGCTCCTAACTTCAATCAACCCTCAGCAATTTTGCATAGCACAACTTCAAAACTCTGTCTGTGAAATATTAGGTAATATGCACACCCCTCACCTATCACTCTTGTGGTGCAAAGAAAATTGCAATCCCTATATTAGTAAGAGCCAAACATGGAGGAGTGCAGGTATCCATCACCACATATACAATCTTTTTATACATCATCTACTGCTTAACTCTGTTGTGGCACTCACTATAATAGGAACATCAGCCAAATCTACTATTAAAAACACCAAGGCATGAGCGGTTTCCAGCAACATGTTAATAAAAGGCAATCTAGACCAGTATAATAGTTGTACACTTTGTTATCCACATTTCAGCTTGACCACAACAAAAACACTATGTAGGGTGTCAGCTCACTGCTGTCTGGCTGTTGTTTGGTGTCCTGATGTGCTAAGATTCAAGGATGAGCTAACAGATATCTTGTCCTGTTTCCATACAATATGGAAAGTTGTCCAATAACAGTATGAAATTAAAATGTTTGGGTTAGCAATGTGCACAGGTGGAAAAATTTGGTTGCCATCAATACTAACCAAATGGGAGTCATATCACTCGAAGAAAAATCATAGTGTGAGTCGTGAAATGTTATTTTTCATCAAACGTGGGAAAAGCCTGTCCATGGAGTGAGAGAATATCACTTGTTTTGACTATAAATGAAATTGTGTTGTCATTCTTGAATTATGTGTTTTTTTCCTGACACCAGCAGATTGATCTGTCTTATTCCAGATATTCCTCCTATTTTTTTTATTGACAGTAACACTGAAAATTAATAACACTGTGTTGGAAGCAAGCGTAACTGTTGCACCTCATTAGAGATTTCCTTGTTCGGCAAAATGTAAAATGGCTAAATTTATTCTGATGTTTGAATAGTCTGAACTGGAGGATAAAATCACATATTCCAGTTTTATCCGGCTCTAAAAAGGTATCAGACTCACCTGAATATTACATGAAAAATAGAAAATGAAGAATCTCATCCCTGAATTGGACTTCAAGCATTTAAAAACCTGATAATTGAATAAATAAAATAAAAAATAATGCACCTAAAGCAGTGCTTATTGTGGACAACATGGTAAGACTTGACAGACTGGGAGGACAACATTCTGTAAATAATTATTAGTGACGTGCATTGAATTCTTAAAAAAAAAAAAAAATAGCTACATTTTGGAAATTAACTCTTCATCCATTCTTTTACAAAGATTGGCACATAAAGAACTATGTGGAAAGGCAGGCAGACAGAGTAAGATTGGACAAGTAAGTGAAAGTGGGGAGGGGAGAGTGAGTGAGACGCTGGTACACTGAGTAAAGAGACTTGTCTGTGCAATTGAATAATAAAAGAAAGTTGGAATAAAGAGTCTAAAGGAGACTGACAAGTGAGTGAAAGAATCTGAATTTGAATTGCGGGGAGACGAAGGCTACAGAAAAGAGGCATGCTGGTGACATGTTTTTTTTTTTGTTTTTGTTTTTTTTTTAGAAAAAGAAAAAAGAAGAAAAAAACAAATTTATTTCCTGTATGTACTTCTTTATATAACATGCTTATGCTTACATGGAAGGACAAATAAAAAAGTAAGAAGGCATAGGCATATAGCTTGTACTGTGTAATGGACAATGTACAGTCTTAAATGGCTTGGATGGGACTCCATAACACTTTTATCAAGAATAAACAATCGACAGCGAATCCTCCTCTGTAAACCCAATATGGGCCACAGCCATGCCCCTAATTCACCTCTCTCTCTCTCTTTTTCTCTCCCTCGCTCTGTTTCACAGGCGTACACACTCCGGAGCCTGTTTCTTCAGTGAGGAATGAGTTTTACATTACATTAGTGATGCATACATACACATCCCTTCTTCCGCCGGTCTCCCCATGCCTGCCTGCACCCCCCACCTTGCACATCTAATCTGCTCTGTACCCCCCTCCACCACACCCCTGCTCCACTCCACTGCGAGCCCCGCACCACAACCAAACTTCAAAAGCGTGTCCCGCGCCCCCCGCCATTGGTCGTCATGGAGGTCGCCATGGCAACCAGAGGCCGAAAATTCTGACCCTCTGCGCTGCGCTACCTCTCATAGCATGCTATCCCTGTCCTGAATACAGCAAGGAACAAAGCCACACATACACACAAACACACACACGGACACATACTCAAGCAATGACAAAAAATCTCTGTGGCTCATGATGAAGAAAATGGATTGTAATGCAGCTTGGAACTAGCTGCGTTACTGCATTAACACCCTGTCTCACCTCTCTCTGAGAAAGTAGCATTTGCCATTTCTGAAAACATTGAATTCTGTATTTTTGTGTGACAAAATGCTGCGCCTATCAAAAGTGTCTTTCCACTTCAACTAACAACTCAGCAGCACACAAAGCTATGACACACACAACATGCCTCTCCCACCAGTGCTGGGCCTCATTCATTAATTCATGCATTGTATGGATCATGGATGAGCCATTCGCCTCATAACAACTTCAAATGCTGACAGTGTTGCAACAAAAAAACAACAAACAAAACTAAATTTTAAAAGAATTGCTTTGCATGTTATAGCGGTGTTTGGCTCCTGCTTTGAGATTGCACCACGTGTTACTGTGCTGTGGACTCTGCAGCCCTGTAAGCCGGCAAAGTGTAATGCCAGTTTGCTCCTGGCACAGCCACGACAGTTTGGTGTGTGTGTTTTGTATGTACAGCGGTGCCGCTTTACTGAATACATACAGAGAGTGGCAGTGTGTGTGCCCATTCATCACCACAATGTCATTGTCCACGGGATAGGCTGCTAGTGTGTGTCCACAATACAATAAACACATAGGTTATTGTGTGCTCCAACAATACAGCTGAATCACAGGGCACTACTTTACTATCCTTCGGCTTCATCCCGTCCCATCTCCCACTATCTGTCCAAAACGCACGCTCTCCCCTGTGCTTCATCCAAATGCACCTGCCTCTCTCTCCCACTCTCTCTCTCCCTCTCTCTCTCCCTCTCTCTCTCTTTCTCTACTCCTTCATCATCTCTGTGTGACTGTTCGGCTCATGCCAGCTTGGTGAACTGTAACTAATACAGACAGAGAGTGGGAGACAGGAAAACAGAGGGGTGGGGGTGGGGGGCTGGGGGTACAGGAAATTATACACATCCTACTGAAGTTAGCTTTCATAATTGTCCTAATGATTTGGAAATATAAGGTTAACATGTATACAGTGAAGTCAGGAGAAAAGAAGGTGTGCTCTCTCACTTTTGTATCTGCTTTTCGCTCAGACAGTTGCACTTACCAGTGTAGGTCCAGTAAATTTCCTCTAAAAAAAAGATTTAAAAAGAGGAAATCTTGTTATTCCTTCATCCAAGTCTTTTTCTTTTACTTCACAGTGATTCAAACTTTGATTTTCACCCAGAAAGTGGTGATGTAAAAAGGTATCATAACTGGGAGACTCCATGCATAAATCATATTTTTCCTTTGACACTATAAAATTTGATGTGTTCATTAAGTCTAATATTGCATGTGCTACAGTTGTGGTTCCTAATGCCATCCCAATATAACTCCACAGTAAATAACACACATTTGTCAATACACTGAATTTCTCTAATAGTATGACTGGATTTTACTCGTGCTTGGAGGCTTACACTGAAACACACAAATGCTCTACAACACTAAAGCAAGAAAAAAAAAAAAAAAAAAAACATGATTCACATGATGCTGATTATTATGTTAATGAAGATCTTACCAGCAGCTGGGACAGCTGTCCATTGGCAACACAGAAGCATGAGAGGGAGAAAAAGACCTAAAGAGTCCATGCTAGCCCTCCTCGCCCATACACAGAAATGAATGAAAGTGGACGGAAAGATGAGGAGCAATGAAGAGTGAATGAGTGAGAGAGAGAGAGAAAGACAGAAAAAAAAGGAAAGAGAGAAAGAGAGGAACAGAGTAACTGGTTCCACCGATCCCACCTGCTACAGCTCACTTTAACAGCCTGAGTGTGGATGTTACATGCTGGCTCCACACTGGCATACAGGACACCAGTGCGGTTCTCAGTGAGGGACAGATGGAGAGAGAGAGAGAGAAAGTGTGAGGGAAAAGAGAGCGAGAGAGAGGGAGAGAAAGAGAGAGAGAGAGAGAGAGAGAGAGAAATTAGAAAACAGAGAGAATCAAGAGAGCAAAGGGAGAGGGGGGGTGCAAAGTGGGACTAGTGAGTGGGAATGATTCCAGTGTTGCTTACTGAAAAGGGAGGGTGACACAGAGGGTGAGAGAGAAAGAGAGAGAGAATGTGGAGCTGAGAAAGCCCGGGGGTGGGGGGTACTGCATGGGAAATAGTAGAGTAGTGAATAGGGAGAAAGTTGGGGGTATGGACGGTGAGGTAAAGTGATGCAGAGATGGCAAGAGACAAAGCCAAATGGGAGAAGTGTCTGACATGCCAATCTGTGTGGTGAGATCTGAGCTTCCAAAAATAGGAATCCTTTTTTTCACTGATAGATGAGGAGACAGACATTGTTCCAGTTTGACAAAATACATGTCATTCGTATTTATTATTGTTAAATATGAGGCACCAGAAGTGAAAAAAACAGAGAAAAAGAGTGAAAGGAAGAGGACAGGACCTATCACATTGGTAAGCAAGATGAATGTATTATATATACACAGTAGTTCTGCCAGTTATATTGTTGTTATTTTCACTCTGAGAAGCCCCTTGTTGTTTTCTTCCTCATCCGTGCTATAGCTGTACTGCCAACAATGGCCATCATCCTCTAAAGTGTGATATGATGAAATGTCTGTTTGCCTTAAGAATATCTGAGCATTAGATACACATAGGCTCCTTGCATCATTTCATGAGTTATTTTATTATTTTTTTTTTTTGTTGTTAGTATGCACAAAGACTGGCTATGGATTACCAAAGACTTAGGTGTGCAGTTGCTTGCAGCTTAAGTCTCAAACAAAAAGATTACATAAACAGAATTTTACCAAGTCTTGATGCTATGGAGGATTTTTTTTAAACGTTATGATTTTTGAACACTAGGGGGAGCCCTCTCCATGTGACATATCGTGGGCTGATTTCTCACCCCTCACAACAAGAAGCAATCCGGCCAAGAGTCTCTTCTTGATCTAGATTACATCACATGTTGGAGTCCAGAATAGAATTCAAACACTAAAATAAAACTACGGAAGTTTCAACACGGGAGTGCTGTGGAGTACTGAGTTTACTCTATGGTGCTTACCAAAATAAATGTTGGTGGGTGGAAGAATGGAGGGATGGATGGGTGGATTTACATCATGAACAGACAGATAAATAAATGGACTGTTATTGTTCACGAGGCCTATAGGTGAAAAATTATGAATATTTATTTGTATTCCACTTTAATTAACTTTTGTTATTATTTACGGTTATTTTTCTCTCAACGCCCAGAGAAGATGTAATTGTCATACTAGCTTATCATCTGATACAAATATTATTTCAGTATATGTTTAACAATGATAATCTCTCTAGCAGCTATAAAAAAAAAAAAAAGAAAAGAAAAGAAAAAAAAAATCCGCGGCCCATCTGTAACCTATTAGGCAATTTCGTTGTCACATCACTGACATCCGTTTTCGGGAGTAATGTTAAATATTGCCATCATGACAATAATAATAATAAAGCAGGTCTGCGACTCTACTTGGCAATAATAAGGTTCACTGATGATAGATACTTAAGTCATTAACTCACAACTCTGCCTACACAATTCGCAGCCACTGATGACAAATACTTTATTGTTCGCCATCTCTTCTGTCTCTCTCCCCATCCTTTCAGACCGTGTACCGGCCCGCTCAAACGTGAAGCGCTTGAGCAACATTATGCAACAGACACAACCTGGGCTGTTTTCTCATTGGTCGTTCGGCCGGGCAGGGGGCGTGGTTAAAATCGATTTTCGAGCGCCGTTGGTTGTATCTCTGCAGGGGGCGTGGCCGCTCGGTTTCATTCACAAATCTGCACCGGATCATCAGTTCGACATGTGAAGAGCCCTCTGTTTATACTGCCGGGCACATGTCTCCTCTCGGCAAATGTGAGCGGAGGAAAACACTTTGGCTCTTGGCACAAGATGGAACATGACAGATTTTTATCGACGTTGCTGCGGTGGTTTCCACAATGTAGACCTAATTGCCGTATATATAACGTTTTGGGGTTTTTTTTGCTCTACAGGGCTACAACTAATGTTTTCCATGAAGTAGAGCACTGCTCTAGACGGTATGACTGCTAACAAGGGACAATTATGAAATTGATTCAGCAAGACCATCATCACGTACATCTCAATAAGGCCATCTTCTTAGGGCTGATTGACATTTTGAAGTTGTTTTTACACTGCTATAGACTGGAGGGTATGCATTAAATTTGACTGTTTAATATAGACATATGATGAAATAAACGTGATGATATAACTGTTTGTTGGTTGAATTTTATGTTTTGGCAATACTGACAGACAGAGAGAGAAAGCAGATGTTATACTGTTCAGGCATTTAGGCACACATACAATTACACACATACATGGCCAAATGGGACTGATTAAAATGGTTGATCTTATCTTATCTTGGCGCTTTGTCAAAAATGATCAACTTTCATGTCGGTAATGGGAACTAAACTTAATTTAGTTAAGAGCGAGCAGGATGGAGGTAGAGAGACTGCCAGACAGGCAGACAGACAGGTGCGGCGCACGTGAGAGAGGAGAGACAGCAATGTGTAATTGTCTCCCAGCTGTCCTGGTTTCCGGGTGAAATCTGATACAGGGCTAGGCCTCTGCAGACACACACACATACACACAGAGTGGGTAGACAGTTTACATAGTTCTCTCTTTAGGCCTCTGTCTTGCCTCAGGTGGATCAGTTTTCTGTTGTGGTGTCTATCTCTCACAGGACCTGCGTATTCATTAGGCCATACCTGAACTCCTGCATGCTTTCACTGTGAGCCAGCCTTTACACATATGTGTGCCCCAGCTAAGGGTCATCAGAGAAACATTAAAAATATGATGTCCAACCTGCTGGAAAAAAACAAAGCTTTCTCAACTTCCATCTAGCAGAAAAAACACCACCGCAGGCTATTTATACTCCTTCGTTGTTCTATACCCCACATGTCAATTGAGGATTCAAGCTCCAGCGGTCGCCTATATTTACAGCACCTTTACTAATAATTGCAAATTGAAAAATAAATTCTTTTAGGAGTTGCATTATGCAGTCTACACTCTGAGAAGCTCATCTGAAAATTGCTTAATTCTCTCAAATTATGGATCAGCTTAACTTCCAATGTGATGCATGGCACTTTGACCCAATTCATCAGTGAAAGCCCTATCCATGGGTGTACTCTTAAAGCCGGGTGTGCTATTGAATTCTCAAGCTTGTCAATACGAGGGAGGGAGATGAGAAGAGGACAGAGAGGAAAAAAAAAACACAGTTTCCAGGTGGGGGATGGGAGAAAGGGGGATGGAGAGATGGAAATGAGGGGGGTGGTCGTCAGCACCCATGAACCCAGAGGAGGTTCATTGAGTTCATGTGCTGCAGAGGAATGCAGTGGGGGGAGGTAAAGCCTTTTCTGTCGACTTGGTGCCTGTAACATACGTACACAAACAGAAACCTTTTCCCTTGGTTTACAATTACCAAAGGTTAACCTTCCTGTGTCGTGACAATAGGAGGGGTAGGTTTGCTCACCTGGTGTTGAGGTTACTATATGACTTTAGACGGTTGTGTCTATGTTGAAAGACAAGTATTATCAAACAAGGACATAGCCTGTTAGGTATGGTGAGGAGAGAGGTCGTTGGGTTCATGTGTATGTTGTATGTATAGCGGGGGAAGGGAAGCCCACCAACCTTGACAGTGTGCAAGAAGCTTAGAGGCGTTCAGAAGTCCTCATGCCATCGCCTGGTATTTCACATCTAAATATACGAGTAAATCCCAGCACAATGTCTGACATGCAATTAAGGTCCTATAAGGAGAGTAGGTACTGATGCTTGCTTCACATACTATTAGTGTTGGACAGATGATGTGTGTGAGTGTAGCCTACACTGGTGACATACATGTAGAGCATGCTGGGGGTTATTGAGTTCACTCTCGTAACCTAGAGGCAAGGCGTAAGCTCAGATGGCCATACATTAGCCTATGGATCTGGAAGGCGAGTCACGCCATAGCTTAATTATTGTTAAATTCATCATCATCATCAATCATTTATAGGTTTTAATGTATTAGTGATTTTAATTGAACAATACAGTATCCATGATGTCATGATAAAAAATGAAAAATAAAACATTTCACAAATTAGTTTTTCCTCCACTTATCAACTATACTGATCTTGTTTTGTGACGTGAAGATGGTTCTTTTTCCAAGTACAGAGAATATATTTAACATATTCTAAACATCTTTGAAAAACCACTAGGGTGGTGGAATATTACTGACCTATAGCCTATATGTTGGCCACCAAATCCGTTTGCCTGTTAAACCAACAAACAAACGCAGAAATCATCGTCTTAAATGAAATATGCACAGGGTGAAAAGCAAGGCAACAGCCACACATCCAGCAGGATGACTGACTACAAACATCACAGCAAAAATTAAAATTGGAACATTATTGGAAAAATTACTGGAAAAATAAAGGACGCATTGCTGGCAATGTATTGTAAGAGTTGCATGATCTTTCACTGAGGGATTAACTGCTTGCTTAATCTGCTCTCTACATAAACACAACACATATCTGATATATCTAGTTTGCCGGCAAAGCCTGTCCCTTTTTAAAAGCGAGAGAGGGATGGAGGTGTTTATGAACAACTTATTTAACACTGATGGTGGAACTGGAGTTCTACTACTGACCTGTCAATAAAGGGAAAAATAGGACTGTTGTATATCGCCAAAAATAGTGCATTTCTTTATAGCTGTCACTAGGTTTACAGTTCAAAGCCACCCATAGTTGAAGTTCAGGTCCACACATCTAGGTCCCAGCGATTTGGGCGTCACATGATTATAGCCTACTGATTTGTGTTGTATGGTGAGCTGTCAGACGGATCATGTGCCCGGCATTAACGTGGGTGCATCCCGGACATCCAACAAATCAACTTCTCTTTGAATGAGGACCATTTTCCTCTGGATAGTGGCATTGAAGCCTGTGTAATCAGTACGAACAATAAAAGAGAAAAGTGATTTATGCCTGTCAAGAGGCTGAAACCCACTGTTTAGTGTATTCACATGAGTACAATTCAGACAAACTACATACTTTTGTGTTCAAATCGGGCTCATTGTAGCTGATTTGAGGGGCATTCTCTGCCTCTGTATGGAAGATGGGCAGCAAGGGTGGAAAGTCGTCCTCATGTCTCTCGTGCCCATTTGTTCTCACTGCGCCTATTGACAGTTTCTTCCTTGAACAAAAAGTCATCATGATCAGTGAGCTGCAGCTGCATGAGGATGGTTTGTGGGGCGTTCACAATGTGCGTGTTGGGGGCGCATAATTTTGTCTATTGTGGGTGCATAGAACATATTGTACATCTCTCGGGCCTACCGGGGCTCAGCAGCCTACAGTCATGCTGTAGCGCGTGCGTGTGTTTACACCCGCTCGCCGTAGTAGAGCAGCCCTGCCCTACACACACGAGCGACACGAGTGGGCAGGGCCTTGAGTGCCCGGACCGGCGTCCAATCCCCGGCTAGTGGAGCAATCACTGGCTGGAAGGGCCCACCAATGGCGTGCGTCGCTGTCAGCCCGGCCGCCAATGACAGGCGCACAAAATGTGGGCACGTGGATCCGTG